>NC_092338.1:153934868-154245000 GCF_046630445.1 Rutidosis leptorrhynchoides | reverse complement strand
TAGTATGTGTATATATTTGTATATGTAATTGTATTTTGTATATTTATATGTATTTATATAAACTTGTATGTACCTATATATTTATACATATATAAATTCATGATTCTGGATAATTACAAGTAATAATATGTTAATATTATTAGTAATATAATAATAAAATTATTGATAAAAAGGCTAGTAATAATAGATAATAAATATTGATAATGTTAATACTAACAATAATGCAAACTTTAATAAATTTAATTAATAATGATGATACTAATAATCTTATTAATGATACAAATAATAATACTAGTTATATAATAACATTAATAATAATACAACTCAAATCTTATGTATATATATATATATATATATATATATATATATACATTTTTTTTATTTTAGAAGTAATAATATTACTAATACAAATATTAATATTAAATAAAAAGAAAATGATAACATTAATAGTAATAATATTAATATATCATTTATACTTTACTATTTCCTAGACCCTCATTTATATATATATATATATATATATATATATATATATATATATATATATATATATATATATATATATATATATATATATATATATATATATATATATATATATATATATATATATATATAAACAATTGTTCGTGAATCGTCGAAAATAGTCAAGGTCAAATACATTCATAAAAAAATAGTTCAAACATTTTGAGACTTGGTTTAATAAACTTTGCTTATCGTGTCGGAATCAATTTAAGATTAAGTTTAAATTTGGTCAAAAATTTCTGGGTCGTCACAACAATCCAATATTTTGTAGTAAAAATATTCATACGACGAAACTGAACAATGCAGGGTTGGCCTCGGATTCACGAACCTATATCATTTGTATATATTAATACACATATTTGCAATCGAACAATTGTATATATATATATATATATATATATATATATATATATATATATATATATATATATATATATATATATATATATATATGAATTCATCAGTTATGTGATATTTATATTAATAATATGTATATGTCTTCATATTTTCATTTTGTAGGTAAAAATATAAATTTTATTATGTTATATGTATTAAATATATATATTTATATATATCATTTGTTTGAAAAATAGTAATTATAATAATACTAAATAATATTAAGTATGATAAAATTATAATAATTATAATACTTAAGTTTTCTAATAGAGGTAATAATGTTAATATTCTTATTAGTGATAATACTAATAATGATATTAATGATAATACCTATAAAAGTATTAATTTTACTGTTAATGATAGTTATGATAATGATTTTAGTAGTTACATAATAGTAATATTCAGGATTTTACTTATAATCATATTAGTGGTAATAATAATAATAATATTAATATTAATATTAATGATGATAATACTAATAATGATAATCATATTTATAATAATAATGATTATATTAATAATAATACTTATGTTCATTAAAATTGATAATAACACTAATTATAATAATCATAATCATAATAATAATAGTAGTACTTAATATGATAAATTAATAATAATAACATAAATAATAATACTTTTAGTAATAATAATGATAATAACAATACTAATAATAATAACACAATCTTATTATTAATGATAATATTAATAATAATACTACTTAATTATATTACTAGTAAGAATAATAATATTAGTAATAACAATAATAATAATAATAATAATAATCCTAATTGTAATTATACTACTTATATTAATAATAACAATAATGATAATACTCTTAATATGATTAGTGATAAGGATTCTTCTAATATATTAGGAGTAGTAACAATTATTATCATAATAATAATAATAATAATAATAATAATAATAATAATAATAATAATAATAATAATAATAATAATAATAATAATAATAATAATAATAATAATAATAATAATAATAATAATAATAATAATAGTAATAATAATAATAATAATAATAATAATAATAACAAAAATGATAATAACAATAATGAAAGGCTACCTCCAAATGTTATCCAAAAAAAATGCCCATAATCGGAGTCGAACACGAGACCTTACGTTTACACACAAACAGCTTAACCATCCAAGCACCTTCTGTTTTTCTGATTTATTATTCTCCTAAAATATATTTAACCTATTTTGAACACCCATCATCTTCTTCATCAATTTGCCAAAACTCAAACCATTTAATAAAAACGAGTAATAAGATTGATTTTTGGACTTGCAAACGAAGTATAACCAGTCTGTAATGGTTCTTGAGCTAACTAAAAGCAACGAAAAAAAAATAAAAAAAAATTAAGAGAACCTGCTGCGTCGCTGTTTACATAGAAAAAAAAAATTGATTTGCTTTTCGAGAACATTTTAGACAAAACTTTCTACATGAATTAAGTTTAAAATTGTTCCTGAAAACTCCATGAATCATCAATTGATCCTAAAACGTAAAAACGAACACAAATTTCACCAAGAACAAATCTGTTGACTTTTGGTTTTAAAAGTTTGACCCTCAAATTTGGATCCGATAGATGAAATTGAAGTTTGAAACTTTACAGGTAGATTATATAAACGATTTCTAACAACTCTGCATTGTTACATTTTGTGAATTGATTTGGATTTGTGTTTGGCTAAAAAGAATCAAGAACAGAGAAAATGAAATAATTTGCAACAATTTTGATTTAATTTATCCTCAATTGCAAGTGTGTATATACAGAGAACGATTTTTGTAATTGAAAGAAACTGGTAACAATATTCGATCAAAATTGGATCCTAGTGATTATTGATCGACAAGGATATCAATTAATAACACAAGCAGACGAAAAATAAAAAGAATAATATATAAAAAATGCTGGATGTGTACCTGATCATTCTGTATCAGATTCTATATATACATTAATTAATTTCTTTTTTTTGTAATTAATTTTAATAATTATAATACTGTTAAATAATAATTAGTAATAATAATAATAGAATTAATAATAAGGATATTAATAATAATAATAATTACATTCAAAATAATAATAAATAATAATGATACTAAAAAGAATAAGAATGATCATAATATTATTAATGATAATAATAATAATAATAATAAATTGTATTATTTCCTAATAATAATAATAATAATAATAATAATAATAATAATAATAATAATATTTATAAAAGTAATACTAAAAATAATAATAATAATGATGATATTTAAAAATGATAATAATTAATGATAATATTCATAATATCATTTATAAGATAATAATAATAATAATAATAAAATTTTAAAATGATAATAATAATAATATGATGATAGTAATAATACCAATAAAGATAATTTCAATAAATTTAATAATAACAATAATAAAATGATAACAATATTAATAATACTACAAATTATAATAATATTAATGTTATTAATAATGATAACAACTCTTCATAACAAATTCATATCTATATGTTATATATAATAATTTTATTAGTACTTAATTATTATATATATTATTTTACATTTTTAATTCCAATCGATTAAAGTGTATTTTGTTAATTCAAAATATCATATATACACTTATATTTATATATATATATATATATATATATATATATATACACACACTCACACACATACACACACACACACATACATACACACACACACACACACACACATATATATATATATATATATATATATATATATATATATATATATATATATATATATATATATATATATATATATATATATATTTATTTATTTATTTATTTACATATTTATTTACACACAATGGTTCGTGAATCGTCGGAAGTGGTCAAAGTCAAATGAATGTACGAAAATAGTTCAAAATTTTGAGATGTAACATAACGGACTTTGCTTATCATGTCGGAACATATAAAGATTAAGTTTAAATTTGGTCGAAAATTTCCGGGTCGTCACAGTAGTAAGCTTTTTAAGAATTTACCACAAACCAATAGAAATATTCTACACCAATCAATTTCGCGTCAGCGTGACCAATAAACTCATTCAATGCCTAACAATTTGAAATAAATAATTATAATTAATTAGAGTTTATATTCATAATCATTAATTAAATCAGTGTTCTACAAATCTTCTTCAATGTCTAACACTTAGCGTCCCACTAATCAGTAAACATATAATGTATATATATTGTCTACCTACCAGATGAAAACCCTCGGATATTGGACCGTCATTTGCACATGCTTCTAGTTCCTGTGTGACTTTTTCCAGTCCACTAATAAGGGCGACTTGTATTTATTTTGCTAATATATTAAATTGGATCTGCAAATTAATCCCATAGATAATGTGAAACAACCCAACCCGTATTAAACACGAGTAATTTTTTTTTTTTAAATAAAAACCATTAGCGCCCAATTAAACGGTTACATATATCCCATTTAACAATATCACAAGTTTAATGTTTACAAAAGGCACGAAGGCCATTAATCAAATGTAATACAAGTTCGACCCACTTAAAATGATAGTTTTAATCCAAACTACACCCGAACATGGTTTGGGGCTAAACTACCCAAAACACTAGGTCAGCTTCAAAAGCTTCAACACAAAACCAACATGGGGAACTAGTATCCAACAACCCCCTTTCCCTTCTCCGCACCTGCATCTAAAAAGATAAACAACGAGAGGGGTAAGCTAACGCTTAATGAGTGCAATAAGTATACACATGCATATATAACCTACTTACTTGCAATCACAAACACAATACCGCATACAAGCTAGCAATTCGACAACCATGCAAACATCATGCATAAACTACTATCCGCGATTCACAATAAGCTAGCAATAACAATAGCATTTGTTTCACAATTTAATATGCTAAATACAAATTCACACAACCATGGTTAACCAATCGAACAAGGGAACGGTACTTGAAAGACCGTTAGAGTTCATAACATCCATTAGTGTACATTACTCCGCGTATTCACTAATCCCCGGGTGATGTCTTGAACACCGTGACTAACTCACCCCCATGACAATGTGGTGTCTTGAATACCACGACAATTCCACATGTCAATCAAACCAATGAGTGGTGTCTTGAACACCGTGACAATTTCACTCCCATGACAATGTGGTATCTTGAACACCGCGACAATTCCATATGTCAATCAAACCAATGAGTGATGTCTTGAACACCGCGACAATTCCACTCGTTACAAAGAATGTGGTGTCTTGAACACCGCGACAATTCCACATTCCACGCTACACAAATAAATACATTATATATGTACACGCATAATTATTCCACTCACCTTAACACGTCGTTGGTGATTAAACACTTCTGTATACTTCAAAGCAAAGTACCTAATACATTAAGTACACATTCAATACACAACTTGTGGAACTAACCACAATACTTACATTTGAGCATTTAATGACCCAAATGCATTAAATGACTCACATCCACCAAAACCGTCCATTAATGGCCATGACTCGTCATAAATCACTAAAGGCTAGTAATTAGAGTCTACTATTACCAACTAACACAATTTATGGGTAATTCATACCCATTTCACCCAACTAGGTCAACAATTACCCATTTGACCCATTTTGATACTTAGACTTACAATTTTAGTCAAACTTTACCTATTTACAAATCTTTCATCATTTACAAGTGTAATAGTGACTAACAACACCATTTAACACTTACAACCTCAATCCATATGACCAAAACCCTAGACTAACACCTTTTTATGTTTTCTTGCATCATATTAACCCAAATCCACCCATTAAGTCCCTAAATGGGTCTTACAAGACTCAAATGGCCAAACCCTAGCCTTAAAATAACTAAAACTCAAAATACGGAGTTAAGACTTACCAACACTATCCACTCAAAGCTAAGAACGAGGAGAACAACTTTAATTCTTGCTCCAAGGTTTGATTCACAAATCTTCACTCTCAAATCTCACTTTAAAATCAAATGGGTTTTATGTTTTGAGAGGAAGTAGAGAAAGAAAATGGAAAATAAATGAAATAAAATGGATAAGTGGTGGAAATTAAATGCCCCAATCAGATCTACACGCAAAAGGATGAAATTGCCCTTGGACCACTTATTTTAAAAGTTGGAATCGGCATCAGGCTGCCAGGAATGTCGCGGCGCAACCTCAAATGCCGCGGCACGGTGATACACTAATATTTCGAGCTGTTTAACAAGCCTCCTGAATCTGATTCATGTTATTCATCGCAGCGTAACCAGGAAACTCGCGGCGCGGCAATGGCCTGCACCTGGCCATTTCGACTATGTTAAACCAATTATCAATTTATACGACTAGTACACCCCGTTCACGCTTCCTATATACGTCTAAACTTCGTCTTTAAGCCTCACATGACTTAACATCAAGAAAACCCATGCATATACTTATACATGCATGCATTCCAAATATATATATATATATATATATATATATATATATATATATATATATATATATATATATATATATATATATATATATACATTTACACATTAATTAACACTTATTTCATTTCATCACATAACGAACGAGTTATAAGCGTACTAATGGTTAGATATGTACCTTAAATCACGTGTGGGAAAAACGGGATGTTACAACTCTCCCCCACTTGAATCGGAGCGCGCCCTCGCGATCCAAGCCGCATGACAAGCCGAAAGATAAACCAAAACAAACTCTTCGGATTCCCACGTAAACTCCGAACCCTTTCGATGTCGCCATTGCACTTTGAAAGTTCTAACTTCCTTATTTCGAAACATTTTAACTTTCTCATCAAGAATGGCTATCGGTTCTTCAACGTGCTCTAGATTATTATTCAACGTAATCTCATCTAATGGCACCCAAGTCGAGTCATCCGCAAGATACTTACGGAGATGGGAAACATGAAATGTGTTATGGATTCCCGCAAGCTCTTCGGGTAACTCTAGTCTATAAGCAACCTCACCAACACGAGCCAAAACCTTGAAAGGACCAATAAACCGAGGAGCTAACTTTCCTCGCTTTCGAAACCGAATAACACCTTTCCATGGCGAAACTTTAAGCATCACCATGTCACTTTCTTGAAACTCAATCAGTCGCCTACCTTTATCGGCATAAGATTTTTGTCTATCTTGCGCCGCCTTAAGTCGAGCCCGAATCATCTCGATCTTGCTATTCGTCTCTAAAACCAAATCGGTACTCCCGATCTCTCGTTGGTCCACTTCACCTCAACAAATAGGAGTTTGACACCTACGCCCATAAAGCATCTCATAAGGTGGCATTCCAATACTAGTGTGATAACTATTATTGTACGAGAATTCCACCAATGGTAAGTGCTCAACCCAACTACCACCAAAATCAATAACACACGCCCTTAACATATCCTCCAACGTTTGATTCGTACGTTCAGTTTGACCATCCATTTGAGGATGATACACCGTGCTCATTTTCAATTGAGTACCCATATCTTCATGAAACTTATTCCAAAACCGAGAAGTGAAACGAGTATCTCGATCCGAAACAACAGATATAGGAACCCCATGTCTTGATATCACTTCCTTGATAAACAACTTGGACAAAGTCTCCGACGATATCGTTTCCCGAATGGGAAGAAACAAAGCACTCTTCGTCAACCGATCAACTATCACCCAAATCGTATCATATTGGGTTCTCGCCATCTTTGGTAACTTGGTAATGAAGTCCATGGTAATGTGCTCCCATTTCCATTTTGGAACTTCCAACGGTTGTAACTTACCATACGGCTTTCGGTGTTCGGCTTTAACTTGCAAACACGTGACGCATTGTTCAACATACTTAACAACATCACGTTTCATACCGGGCCACCAATACTCTTTCTTCAAGTCATATTACATCTTTGTTGCACCCGGATGAATGGAATACTTTGACTTATGTGCTTCATCAAGTAGCACTTGTCGGTAGCCACCCATCTTAGGCACCCACACTCTTCCTTGAAAAGACAACAAACCATGCGGGCCTAAAGTAATAGACTCCGTTTGCCCCACAATCCGCTCTTCATGTTTGTTGTGAACGTACGCTTCTATTTGAATCTCACCAAGCTTTACAAGAAAATCGTTACTAATAATCATGCGTAACGACCCTACTCGTATTGTCGGATGTTGACTCTTTCGACTTAATGCATCCGCGACCACGTTCGCCTTACCCGGATGATAAAGTATTTCGCAATCATAATCCCTTACCACTTCCATCCACCTACGTTGACGATAATTCAAATCTCGTTGATCAAAAAGATGTTTCAAACTCTTATGATTCGAATAAATCGTGCACTTAACACCATACAAGTAATGGCGCCAAATTTTCAACGCATGCACAACCGCCGCCAACTCAAGATCATGAGTCGGATATCTCGTTTCGTGTTCCTTTAATTGTCGAGAGGCATACGCGATGACTTTACCTCGTTGCATTAGAACACAATCGATCCCATTTAAAGAAGCATCACAATAAACCGTCATGTCTTCTACACCTTCCAGCAACACTAAAACCGGAGCTTGACACAGCTTCTCTTTTAGCAATTGAAAAGCAATTTCTTGCTCGTTTTCCCAATTAAACCTCACGTTCTTCCTCGTCAACTTCGTCAAAGGAGAAGAAATTTTAGAAAAGTCTTGGATAAACCGACGATAATAACCGGCCAATCCGAGAAAACTCCGAATTTCCGTAGGCGTAGTCGGTTTTCCCCAATTCTTCACCGTTTCTATCTTCCCCGGATCTACTTGAATACCTTTTCGATTCACAATATGGCCAAGGAATTGCACTTCCCTTAGCCAAAATTCACATTTGGAGAATTTTGCAAACAACTTCTCCTTCCGCAACGTCTTCAACACTTCACGCAAATGGTGTTCATGTTCCTTCATACTCTTAGAATAAACAAGTATGTCGTCAATGAACACAATTACCGACTTGTCCAACATAGGTTGGCACACTCGGTTCATAAGATCCATGAATGCTGTCGGTGTATTCGTAAGACCAAAAGGCATAACTACAAACTCAAAATGCGCGTAACGAGTTTGGAAAGCCGTTTTCTCTATGTCTTCCTCACGGATCCGCATTTGGTGATAGCCGGACCGTAAGTCAATCTTAGAAAAATACGTTGCACCTTGGAGTTGGTCAAACAAATCATCAATCCGAGGCAATGGATAACGATTCTTGATCGTCACTTTGTTCAACTCCCGATAATCGATGCGCATCCGCATACTACCATCTTTCTTTTTCACAAACAAAACTGGAGCACCCCATGGCGAGGAACTCAGTCGAATAAAACCCTTTTCAAGCAACTCTTGGGTTTGATTTAACAACTCTTGCATTTCCGTCGGTGCTAAACGATAAGGAGTTTTAGCAATGGGAGTAGCTCCATGAACCAACTCAATGCGAAATTCAACTTGTCTTTCCGCCGGAACACCCGGTAATTCATCCGGAAAAACGTCTTCGAATTCACTAACCACTGGAATTTCACGAATGGATGGTGGCTCATCACGAGTATCAACTACATGGGCAAGAAAAACCATACCTCCACTCTTAAGAAAACGTCGCGCCCGTGCATAAGTGCATAATGGTACGAGTCTTCTTCGTTTATCACCATCAATAATCAACTCTCCCCCACTTGGGGTCTTCACACGAATGAACTTATCATGGCATGCAATATCGGCTCTATAACAATCGAGCCAATCCATACCCACAACAATATCAAACTCACCCAAAGTCATCGGAATGAGATCAATTTTAAACGTTTCGGTACCGAACACAACATTACAATCCTTACACACATCAACCCCTAGCACCGTCTTACCATCCGATATTTTGACTTCTACCGGATGACTTAACTTAGCTAGCGGGTTGTTAAGCTTAGACACGAATCGAGGCGACACAAAAGACAAATTAGCACCGCTATCAAATAATATCCTTGCCGGATTAGAGTTAACCATGAAAGTACCTGAGACAACTTCATTGGATTGCCTGGCCTCATCATTGGTCATCAAATAGTTTCGCCCCTTAGCTGTGCCCGCCGCCTTCTCCAACCTCTTAACATTATCATTATTCAAATCGGGACACTCCGGGCTTCGGTGCCCTTCTTTACCAAAATTGTAACAAGTAAGTTTGGTTGTAGTAGGTGGTTTGGTGCAATCACGGGCCATATGCCCCTTTCGTCCACAATTGTGACAAGAATAAGGAAAATCTCCGGAAGCACCTTTCTTCACACTACCAACACTCTCGGAGCCCTTCTTGTTCTTCTTGTTTGTAAAGTTCGAATGACTAGTAGCTTCAAACTTCCTTTTGCCAAAAGTAAAGTGTAACGACCCGGAAATTTCTGACCAAATTTAAACCTTAATCTCTATATGTTTCCGACATGATAAGCAAAATCTGTAATGTTGAGTCTAGAAAGTTTAAAATCTATATTCGGATAATCAGTTACCCTTTTGTCCAAGCCTGACGATTCACGAACATTTATGTGTATATACGATATATACTTATTAATTAATAACGTTAACAAAGTATTAGATATATAAATAAATAATATTATGTAAATAAATGTAACTACAAGTTAAAATACACATATTATATTAATGTTATAATTATTTTTATGTTATAATTAAAATAAATATTAAATGATTGTAATACTCGTTGGAAGTTTAGATTATCACTTAGAGTAGTTTAATTCAAACTTATATTATTTTTTTTTTAAAAACTAAACGGTGATCCGAAAATAGGTTTTTATAAATTTTAGGCTTATTAAAAATATATTAGGAGTTATTTGATAGATTTTAACATTAACTATATTTTACTTAGGGGACGGGAGTGAATAATTAATGTAATTTTTAATGACCGGATTTTATACCAAAATGACTGGAATAAATAAAAATAATTCTTGTTAAAATTTGGGATTTCTTTTAGAACATTTTTATACGACAACTGTTTAGCATTGGACACGAAATTTAACCCATAAAAACTGTCGGCAGTGTATTTTTAAATGATGGCTTCTAGTCACTTTTAAACACGTTCATTATTATTAAATTATTATTCACATTTCACTGTATTTGTATGTTATCATATGTATCAATCTATCTATATCTCTATCTATATATGTATGGAATCAGGGAAGGGATATAGATAATAAAACACCCTCTCAACTCTCTTGAACAATCATCCTCCGCCACCATAGTCGACCGTCATCTTCCATCACCAACTCGCCACCACCCTACTACCACCTTCATCGATAACCACTACCATGTTTTATTTCTCGATCATCACTACAACCTCAAACGAACGATCACCACCATGGATTCTTGTTTTCTTGAGTCGATTAACACCATCACCTTCATCATATTAAACGATCATCATATCCATGACCTCTATCTTTAATCATCAACAACATTTCTTAGACCCAATGTTATCACCAAGGAGCATCGTTTTTGTTTCATCCTTTAACCCGATCAACCCACAAACAACAACCCATCAAACCACCCCAACCCGTCTCCCTCTTTTCGTGAACTATGATCAAACCATCACCATGCTCGATCACCATTCTCCTCAACCATCAACGGCCATGAAAACCCATAACAAACCACCAAAACCTTCGTCTGTTATAAACCATTAAGATTCTGTTTTTCTGTTTCGGTTGCTACTATAAACCATGGACAAAACCCTTTCTTTCCTGTCGACACACACCACCATAACCTTGAAGGCCGTCACTTGCTACGCTGCTAATTGTTGTTTCGGTTTGCCTCTGTTCGACACCACAAAAACTACCAAGAACAAAACCCATCTGCTACGCTTTTATTTTCTAACTTCCTGTTTTCATGTTATTCGAAAACCATCCAAGTAAATCTCACAAAAACCACATAATGTTTTCATATTCTCGTTGAAGCTCCACATCTCAATCACAACCAACATCATTTACTGCACCTGTTGCTTATTGGTTGCTGAACGAAACCTAGCCAAACAACTGTTACTGCTCGCTGGTATATTTCTGTTTACTGTTCGAACTATAAACAAAGAAGACAGGATGATACCCATCTGGATTGTAGCTGGTGGAGTAATAAAGTGGAAGGGGTCCTATGAAAACGATTCTTTTTTTTTGTAAGTCGAGCTGGAATTTCTAAAACCCTATTACGGCCTGCAGATATTTTTTTCCTTTTTCTTTTACAACCGTTCAAACAGGAAATTTGTTTTCAATGGATCACGATTACTGGGCTGTGCTACTGGGTCATTAATTTCTAACTGGATTTATATTAAATTTTGGGCCTGCGAGTTAAATGGGTTTCACATAGAGAAGAGACATAAACGGGTTAGATATAAATGGTATACAAATTATTTCAGATAAGTCAGACAGATCAGATGGTTTAGAGGTGTAGAGTTGGTACGAGAGGTCCTGGGTTCGAGTCCCATCGCGGACAGTTTATATTTTTCCTATTTTGAGGTAGTTTCCATTTTAAAAATTATTATTATTATTATTATTATTATTATTATTATTATTATTATTATTATTATTATTATTAATTAATTAATTTTAATTAAAATGTTAAGGTTAAGTTTAAAAATAAAATTAGGATTAGGTTTATGATTCAAAATAGGTAAATAATATGATTATGCTTATTAAGAAAAAGTATGATTAAGTTATGACAAATACTTATTATTATTTTTGAAAATTATTAATATTATTAATATTATTATTATTATTATTATTATTATTATTATTATTATTATTATTATTATTATTATTATTATTATTATTATTATTATTATTATTATTAAATCAATATTTTCAAAAACTATTATTCTAACAAATAAATATTTTTTTTTAACATTAAATATATTTATTATATAAGTATACTAATATTACACAAAATTATGTTTTAACAATATTATAACGTTAATTGAATTATATATCAAATAAGTATTATAACATCTTATAAGTATTGATAATATATATAAGAATATTAATCTTAATACATAACAAAATAAATAATAAGTTGTTTGATTATAATTATGTGTGTTAATATATATATGAATGATATAGGTTCGTGAATCTGAGGCCAACCCTATACTTGATCAATGATGTTATATGTATTTTTACTACAAAATACATTAGGTGAGTATATAGTCCCTTTTAAACTTTAAATATTTTTGGGATGAGAATACATGCGCTGTTTTTATAAATGATTTACATTATGGACATAAGTGATCAAAAATATATTCTACGTTGAGTTGTACCACTGGCATACTTCCCTGTAGCTTGGTAACTATTATTTACAGCGGTATTGTAAACGCGAATCCTGTTGATAGATCTATCGGGCCTGACAACCCCAACCGGACTGGACGACCAGTATTCAACGGTTGCACAGTACTTCGTTTAGTGACTACACTTGGTACAGTGTAGTAAGATTTCATATTAAAGGGAATATGCGACGTGATTAATTGTTAAGTATGGTTACCAAGTGCTCAACCACTTAGAATATTTTTATTAAAATGTATACATATGAAATCTTGTGGTCCATAGTTATAACGCTGCTAGCATCAAACTTATATATCTCACCAACTTTATGTTGACTTTTTAAAGCATGTTATTCTCAGGTACGAATTAAGTCTTCCGCTGTGCAATAGCTCATATTAAGGACCTTACTTGGAGTCGATCATCGCAATGGGACCAACTGTTGAAGAATTCGTCCGGGAGGATTAGTTCGGGTCTTTACAGTTGGTATCAGAGCGTTGGTCATAGCGAACCAGGTCTCCCATTAGTGTGTCTGACTAGTAGTTGTTAGGATACATTAGTGAGTCTGGACTTTGACCGTGTCTACATGTCAAAAGTTTTGCTTATCATATCTTGTCGGAAACCATGCTTATCATCTTAAGTCTAGACACATCTTACTGCATTTAGTGCATCGATAGTGTATGGACAAAACTCATATCCTAGTGTATCCGATAATTCATATCTTAGCACATCTGTAGACTTGCCTGACATATGCCGTAGATTCCTCTGTAGTTTACGAAATTTTAGTATTATATATATAGATATTCTATATAGTTAGAATATCATTCGATATTTGAAAATCATTTCACATCGAAGATTCCCTTCAGCCACCAAATTGCTCTATTGGAGATGAACCGAAGCACATGCCAGCAAACCTGTTCGAGAAACTATTTTCTTTCTCATTTCTGGGGTATCTCGTCACGATTATATATTTTCCCCATATTTCGAATCATAATCAACCGCTCACTCCAACCGCCAATCAACCCGGTGTACTAGCAGAAGTTAACGAACTACACGCTCATGTGACGGCTTTGGAAAACCTGGTGCGAAGGTGACAAACACCAGCAGCAGCACCAGCAGCATAATCAGTACCAACATCATCGACGTCGACAGTACCCTTATCATCCCTAAACCATAACCGCGCCGTAACCCTCAACATCACAATTTGTACCTCGAATATCAACATCACACGCCTCAATATTTCCATCTGTATTTAGAGTATGATCCTCGTTCTACATATCGTTCTACATCGATTAATTTCATTCTACGTATTGTTCTTCCTTATTTACCTTCGTTCGACATGGCAATGTTTTAGAGATCATGTAATCAAGTTCCAACAATAAATCAAATGAGTATAATATTCTATTGACTCATTAAATTCATAGTTACATCCGAAGAAAATATATTTGCAAGTATATTTTCATGAAGATTGTAATTAAAACTTCTTTCGTACAAACTGTTAATGATGAGAATATTTTAACGGGTGGGTAGTACCCGAGGAATATTTAGAATTCACATTAATAAGTTACACTGTACATTCTTCGAATCTGATTCAAGATCATTTACTATTCTACTTACAATCACCGATAAAGGTATCCGCTCACCCCAGATTAACCATTTTCATTTAAATTTCATATTTGGATTTTTACCTATCCGAATCCAACAAGTGGCATAACGAAGAAAACATTGGACAAAATAAAATTTGTTAGAAACAAACGGATTAACTAATTGAAATTTGGTTAGGATTCCACGCTAACTGTTCCGGCTAACTGTTCCCAGCTAACTGATTAACATTTAATTTATCGCAATTTACATTCTCGCAATTTTATTTATCGTCATTTAATTTCTGTTATTTACTTTTACGCACTTTAAATAACGGGACACGTATGCAAGGTTTCAACTTATCATATCGACCCATCTATATATATATTTCGGAACAACCGTAGACACTCTATATGTGAAGGTCGGAGTTGGCTATACAGGGTCGGAGTTGATTCCAAAATATATATATACTTTGAGTTGTGATCGACACCGAGACCGGTACACGGGTCACGATACGTATTATTTAATTCGAATATTATATATTAAATTATATATGAATCATTGAACCCTCGGACTATTGGACTGCTAACTTTGGACAATTAAAATGAATTAAATTAAAATGTTAATTATAACATAGGAAACTAAACAATTCTTCAAGTTTGCCACTTGAATCCATCTTAAACCTCATTCGTATCTTGATTATTACAATCCGCGTTCAAACCTATCATGATTCTTGAACACACCTCGATCGAGAAGATGAACCAGCTGCACCTCATCTATGGAAGAGAGATTTATGCATACAGTTATGCGCCTGAAAAAAAAAAACTTTCGAAACCAAAGTGATAGTTAAAACCTATCCGCGACGAATTCCTTATCATTCATTAGCAAAAATAACCCTACAATTCCTTTTCAAGAAGCTAATTTTGTCACAGCTCCATTTCGACTTCTCGGTAAGACTACTCCTACTATAACCTCGATATTTATACTTTGTCTTTTCGCCATCATTACCGGATAACCTTTTATATTTCACAAACACCATCAGCAGATGTACCAGCAACTCGTTATCTCTTTGGCGAAATCCGCAATCAGTATTTTAAAAATCTCGTAGAAATTCTCCCAGTTATACCGAAAACGTTTATCTCTAAAGAATTACATATTTCTAATGTGAAGTTTCTGAAAAATACCCTGGACTATGAAGTAGTTCTTGAAATGCTGATGAAGCAGCAAAAACCGTAAACGACCTTAACAGTCAAAAGTTTACGATGAAATAAAGTATGTTGGAAAAGCTCAGAAAAAGAGAAGGGTTGAAATTGAAAAAAAAAAGATTGAGCAAAGTATGAAGGAAACCATGAACAAATCATGAAAACTAAACTCGACTTCAAAGGATTCAAATGATTCAGTACCTGCTGAAATCGTTAGTAAGAACCCTACTCCTTATTCTAAACCTTTTCGGATGATATTCTTCATCAACGTTTTATCTTAGAGATTATAAGATATTTCATATCTCCCGTTTTGCATATTCTTCAAATTTCTGGAGATATTATTCCCATTTGAAATCATTCATCACTTCGTAACATCTGCGTTACAATATAAAAGAAACTGCATTAGTTTCTAAATTCTGAAACCTTCGAGTTTAAAATAGGAATGTTATGAAGTAGTGTTAGGAACTGATGCATGAATTAGTATAATATAATGAAACTTGATCAACTTCATTATATTACAGTAAGTCATGTTAAGTTTCGAATGGAATGTGATGATTCACAGTACCATCATCATGTGACATGTT
Organism: Rutidosis leptorrhynchoides; assembly: GCF_046630445.1. Classification (NCBI taxonomy): domain Eukaryota; kingdom Viridiplantae; phylum Streptophyta; class Magnoliopsida; order Asterales; family Asteraceae; genus Rutidosis; species Rutidosis leptorrhynchoides. The sequence goes on along the minus strand of NC_092338.1, from coordinate 154,228,427 downwards.
ACACGACTCTTTCATTCTACTTGATCTCTAAGCATATCACGGAAATATTTCCTTGATATTTCCGTTCTCCTGTAATTCCAACAGTTGAGAATAAATCGTGCTATTACATTTTCTTTCTAATTAGAAGATTTCCATAAATTCATTGAATTTTGAAAATCCACCGCGCCTATGTCAAAAGTTAAATCTCTATCTCGATCTTTTGTGATAGCTCCACTCATACGCTTCAAGTAATCGAATTGTTTTATCTATAGTAATCAATAATAATAAAACTCTATTTATCAACTCATATTCGTCATAAAAACAATTTTATTGTTAGCAATGACGACCTCACTCAAATTTCGGGGACGAAATTTCTTTAACGGGAGGGTACTGTAACGACCCGGAAATTTCTGACCAAATTTAAACCTTAATCTCTATATGTTTCCGACATGATAAGCAAAATCTGTAATGTTGAGTCTAGAAAGTTTAAAATCTATATTCGGATAATCAGTTACCCTTTTGTCCAAGCCTGACGATTCACGAACATTTATGTGTATATACGATATATACTTATTAATTAATAACGTTAACAAAGTATTAGATATATAAATAAATAATATTATGTAAATAAATGTAACTACAAGTTAAAATACACATATTATATTAATGTTATAATTATTTTTATGTTATAATTAAAATAAATATTAAATGATTGTAATACTCGTTGGAAGTTTAGATTATCACTTAGAGTAGTTTAATTCAAACTTATATTATTTTTTTTTTAAAAACTAAACGGTGATCCGAAAATAGGTTTTTATAAATTTTAGGCTTATTAAAAATATATTAGGAGTTATTTGATAGATTTTAACATTAACTATATTTTACTTAGGGGACGGGAGTGAATAATTAATGTAATTTTTAATGACCGGATTTTATACCAAAATGACTGGAATAAATAAAAATAATTCTTGTTAAAATTTGGGATTTCTTTTAGAACATTTTTATACGACAACTGTTTAGCATTGGACACGAAATTTAACCCATAAAAACTGTCGGCAGTGTATTTTTAAATGATGGCTTCTAGTCACTTTTAAACACGTTCATTATTATTAAATTATTATTCACATTTCACTGTATTTGTATGTTATCATATGTATCAATCTATCTATATCTCTATCTATATATGTATGGAATCAGGGAAGGGATATAGATAATAAAACACCCTCTCAACTCTCAACTCTCTTGAACAATCATCCTCCGCCACCATAGTCGACCGTCATCTTCCATCACCAACTCGCCACCACCCTACTACCACCTTCATCGATAACCACTACCATGTTTTATTTCTCGATCATCACTACAACCTCAAACGAACGATCACCACCATGGATTCTTGTTTTCTTGAGTCGATTAACACCATCACCTTCATCATATTAAACGATCATCATATCCATGACCTCTATCTTTAATCATCAACAACATTTCTTAGACCCAATGTTATCACCAAGGAGCATCGTTTTTGTTTCATCCTTTAACCCGATCAACCCACAAACAACAACCCATCAAACCACCCCAACCCGTCTCCCTCTTTTCGTGAACTATGATCAAACCATCACCATGCTCGATCACCATTCTCCTCAACCATCAACGGCCATGAAAACCCATAACAAACCACCAAAACCTTCGTCTGTTATAAACCATTAAGATTCTGTTTTTCTGTTTCGGTTGCTACTATAAACCATGGACAAAACCCTTTCTTTCCTGTCGACACACACCACCATAACCTTGAAGGCCGTCACTTGCTACGCTGCTAATTGTTGTTTCGGTTTGCCTCTGTTCGACACCACAAAAACTACCAAGAACAAAACCCATCTGCTACGCTTTTATTTTCTAACTTCCTGTTTTCATGTTATTCGAAAACCATCCAAGTAAATCTCACAAAAACCACATAATGTTTTCATATTCTCGTTGAAGCTCCACATCTCAATCACAACCAACATCATTTACTGCACCTGTTGCTTATTGGTTGCTGAACGAAACCTAGCCAAACAACTGTTACTGCTCGCTGGTATATTTCTGTTTACTGTTCGAACTATAAACAAAGAAGACAGGATGATACCCATCTGGATTGTAGCTGGTGGAGTAATAAAGTGGAAGGGGTCCTATGAAAACGATTCTTTTTTTTTGTAAGTCGAGCTGGAATTTCTAAAACCCTATTACGGCCTGCAGATATTTTTTTCCTTTTTCTTTTACAACCGTTCGAACAGGAAATTTGTTTTCAATGGATCACGATTACTGGGCTGTGCTACTGGGTCATTAATTTCTAACTGGATTTATATTAAATTTTGGGCCTGCGAGTTAAATGGGTTTCACATAGAGAAGAGACATAAACGGGTTAGATATAAATGGTATACAAATTATTTCAGATAAGTCAGACAGATCAGATGGTTTAGAGGTGTAGAGTTGGTACGAGAGGTCCTGGGTTCGAGTCCCATCGCGGACAGTTTATATTTTTCCTATTTTGAGGTAGTTTCCATTTTAAAAATTATTATTATTATTATTATTATTATTATTATTATTATTATTATTATTATTATTAATTAATTAATTTTAATTAAAATGTTAAGGTTAAGTTTAAAAATAAAATTAGGATTAGGTTTATGATTCAAAATAGGTAAATAATATGATTATGCTTATTAAGAAAAAGTATGATTAAGTTATGACAAATACTTATTATTATTTTTGAAAATTATTAATATTATTAATATTATTATTATTATTATTATTATTATTATTATTATTATTATTATTATTATTATTATTATTATTATTATTAAATCAATATTTTCAAAAACTATTATTCTAACAAATAAATATTTTTTTTTAACATTAAATATATTTATTATATAAGTATACTAATATTACACAAAATTATGTTTTAACAATATTATAACGTTAATTGAATTATATATCAAATAAGTATTATAACATCTTATAAGTATTGATAATATATATAAGAATATTAATCTTAATACATAACAAAATAAATAATAAGTTGTTTGATTATAATTATGTGTGTTAATATATATATGAATGATATAGGTTCGTGAATCTGAGGCCAACCCTATACTTGATCAATGATGTTATATGTATTTTTACTACAAAATACATTAGGTGAGTATATAGTCCCTTTTAAACTTTAAATATTTTTGGGATGAGAATACATGCGCTGTTTTTATAAATGATTTACATTATGGACATAAGTGATCAAAAATATATTCTACGTTGAGTTGTACCACTGGCATACTTCCCTGTAGCTTGGTAACTATTATTTACAGCGGTATTGTAAACGCGAATCCTGTTGATAGATCTATCGGGCCTGACAACCCCAACCGGACTGGACGACCAGTATTCAACGGTTGCACAGTACTTCGTTTAGTGACTACACTTGGTACAGTGTAGTAAGATTTCATATTAAAGGGAATATGCGACGTGATTAATTGTTAAGTATGGTTACCAAGTGCTCAACCACTTAGAATATTTTTATTAAAATGTATACATATGAAATCTTGTGGTCCATAGTTATAACGCTGCTAGCATCAAACTTATATATCTCACCAACTTTATGTTGACTTTTTAAAGCATGTTATTCTCAGGTACGAATTAAGTCTTCCGCTGTGCAATAGCTCATATTAAGGACCTTACTTGGAGTCGATCATCGCAATGGGACCAACTGTTGAAGAATTCGTCCGGGAGGATTAGTTCGGGTCTTTACATAAAGCCACTCTTTCTCAACACAAGCGCCTCAAAACCTTTGGCCATATTGAACAACTCATCAAAACTCTTCACCACATTTACACTAATCTTCTCTTGATAACTATCGTTCAAGATTCGATAGAAGTCTTCCTTCAACATTTTATCATTCCCGACATACTCCGGGCAAAATTGGGTCTTGGACAAGAAAACGGATTTGAGAGTGTTCAAATCCATCAACCCTTACCTCAAGGAACGTAATTCGTCCTTAAGCCTTTTAAGATCGGCCGAAGTTAGGTATTCGTCGAAAAATTCCGCCTTGAATTCATCCCAAGTGAATTCCATGCATCGTTCTTCACCATAAACTTGGATCTTTGCGTCCCACCATAACTTGGCATCGCCCCTCAACATGCTACAACCGTACCTCGTCTTTTTATCAAGAGGGCATTCACAAGTACGAAAAGCCCCCTCCATATCGGAGATCCATCGGGAACTCTTAAGTGGGTCCCGTTTGCCCTCAAAAGTAGGAGGTTGAGCATCTTTGAAATTCTTATAGAAAAAGTCTCGTCTTCCAACATTGTCCTCTTGAAGGACAACTTTAATTTGCTCCTTTACTACGTTGACTAATTGCTCGTCAATCGTATCTAGAAACATCTTCTTAACATCTTCTAGGAAGGATGCATGATGACTTTTCAAAATGGCCTCAACCTTGGCCGTGAACTCGGGGTCCTCGCTCGTGCCCCCATTTTCGGTGTCGTGTCCGTTTCTCATCTTCATTCTATAAAACGGAAGAGGTTAAACATCGAAACAAAAAGACATGACATATATATACACATATACACCTCAACACCTCATCTTGCTCAACAATCATCCTACATCGCTTGTTTGACACGAATTGCACCCGTAATAATGGTAGCTAGTCATTATTACGTGAGCACTTCGCATTAACTCACTAGTACAACGTCTATCTGGCTTGATGATTGCAAATACAACACAAAACACTTAGCGCAAGGTTAGATCACATAAACCTAAGCACTAACGATTCTCGATCCGACCCGAAGTCCTACAAGTCCCGCATAAAGTGCACACACAATAAAGTCTAAGTCTAGGCACCTATCTCAAGTCGCCTAAATCACTTAGACCATGCTCTGATACCACTTGAAACAACCCAACCCGTATTAAACACGAGTAAAATTTTTTTTTTTAAATAAAAACCATTAGCGCCCAATTAAACGGTTACATATATCCCATTTAACAATATCACAAGTTTAATGTTTACAAAAGGCACGAAGGCCATTAATCAAATGTAATACAAGTTCGACCAACTTAAAATGATAGTTTTAATCCAAACTACACCCGAGCATGGTTTGGGGCTAAACTACCCAAAACGCTAGGTCGGATTCAAAAGCTTCAACACAAAACCAACATGGGGAACTAGTATCCAACAACTGTAACATCCCGCATTTTTCTGTTAAATTTATTTTTTAACACTAATTTTTTTTTTAAAATAATACCTTTCGTTATTTAAATTCGTAGTTTCCGTTGACCAACGTTCTTAATTTTCCCGTTATTTAATTATAACATCACTCGTTTACTCGAGCGTTTTTAAAATATTCGTTTGGTTAATTCCCGCACCCGCTTTGAAACTTGAGGGACCGAGGTTGCCAAGTGGGCAAACTAGTTGACTAGGTCAACTAGTCAACCCACCTTATCCATCCATTCATTTCACCTCCCACCTTCTTCCTCTTTTCTCTCTACTTCCCTTTCATGAACTCAAACACCCATCTTCATAAAATCATCATCTAAATCCGGATCGAGAAGCAAACTTCAAAACAAATTACATTTTAGTGATCCTCTCTTCATCCTCTACATTTTGGTACCAATTTCTTCACATTTGGGTAACATTTCTAAAACTCTAGATTTTTCTCTAAATTCGTTTTATATACTTGAAATGGTGTTAGTTAGTGTCTATGGCTCGTGTATAACATGAATATATGTTTTGTTTGCTCGATTCGTTGTTTTGAGTAACTAGTTTGAACATTTGAAATGGGTGTGCTTAATCCTTAATTTTGGATGAGTTAATGTTGTTAAATGTTATAAATGCATGTATTAAATGTGTTCCTAGTATCACTAGCTTCAAATTGATGTGTAGGTTGCTTGAGAAAACTCCATAAACTTGATTAGTGATTTTGGTGAATTCGGGTTAGGGTTTGATAAGCTTGAAATGAATATTTGATGCATTGAATGACATGAATTGTAGTTAGTAAGTAGTTAGTTGTATTGTATGCTCGATTACCTACAAAACGGCATGTTATATGTATGCATTAAATGCCCGAATCATAAATGTGCACTTATCAAATTTGTGTATTAAATGTGTGCATTAATTGATCATTTACTTTGGAAAGCCGATTGTTACAAATAACATTTTTGGTTGGTGAAATATATTTAGTTGTGTTCTTTGTCAAATTACCTTTCTAACGATATAAGATACGAGTTCTAAGTATTAGCGGTTTGCGAGTTATGCTTGAAAGTGTTTGGAATTGAGACTTAGACATTTGAGACTGACCAGGTACCAGTTCCCGTGTATTGTCGCGGCGCGACAATTTGGGGCCGCGGCGCGGCCTAAGCCGTGTCCAGTTTCTGACCTCTTTGGTCAAAATACGAAAAATGTTTGGCACACTATGGACCTCCGATTCACATGAGACTTGTTCTAACATGCTTATATATGAATAAAAACCTCAGAAAAATAGTTCGGGACCCGACCCGAACGTGTTGACTTTCATTGACTTTGACCGACCAAAGTTTGACTTTTTGTCAAACTTAACCAAATGATTATGCAACCTTCCTAACTTGTTTCTGTACTTGTATCTTGCATGAAACTTGACAATTTGATTCACATGCTATATAATCGAGTCGTAACGAGCCATAGGACTAATTAAACATCTTTGACCTATCGTGTTTACCGTTATTGATACGACCTATTGGTTTAGGTCAAGACTAGCACTATCCTTCGCACACGTTACTTTGTGAAGTACTTTTCATACGTGCACTCAAGGTGAGATCATAGTCCCATCTTTCAACAACTTTTATGCTTTAAACTATGGGATGAGAAACATATACGTATCATACTTTTACACTTGAACACAAGTACGAAAACGAACATTCCACGTACGGGTTTGAACAAAAAGCCTCAATTCAATTATCATTAGTTACACTTGCAGGGTGTAAACGTGAACTTATATTATGTGATCACATGGGCTTGACGAGCCTCATTCGGACGGTTCGCTACCGTTAGCGGATGAAATATATTTTCGGGTCTAGTGTATGTTCTAACACTACGCAAAGGGTGCAAAACAGTTAAGTTTGATAATTGGGTGCCCGGGATACAAACAACAACTTTGGAATGCAAATGATTTTGATAATCATCTTATACTAAATCTTGTGGTTCAAATACAACGTTTACTAAAACACCTATGATTTCACCAACGTTTTTCGTTGACAGTTTTCTTTATGTTTCTCAGGTTCATACTTGGGTATTTGATACATGCTTCCGCGTACACTCATACTTGCTTGGAGTTAAGCATACATGCATACACTCTGATTTCTTGCTTGGGGTCAAGCATACATACATACATACGCTAGTGATAGCACCTTTGGATTCAAACATATCATTTACATACTTACGCTATTTATAGCAACCGTGATTTTAAACTAATTATGTCGCAAGTTATCTCATTTATAATTTATACTTTTGCAAACTTGAAATTGTTGTCGAACGGTTTTGTAAACTAAACTTTGCAAGCATGATACGTTTCAAAAGGACGCGACATAATTTTGGTCAAACGAGTCTCATATAGGGACTACGACCACGTAACGGGACCTAAGTTAGCGGCACCGTCAATGACGATTTTGTCGGGTCGCTACAGATGGTATCAGAGCGTTGGTTGTAGGGAACTAGGATGTGCATTAGTGTGTCTGACAGAGTCGTTGGGACGCATTAGTAAATCTAGACTACAACCGGATAGTTAGCCATTGCATTCTGACATACATTTGCTATAGATAGCACTTACTTGACTACTTGTGAATTATACTTGAATCATTCTTAGGCAAACTTCTTGATGGTACCAAGCTTTCATCATACGAATCCGTATTCTGCCACTTTCTGGTAACACACGTAAATTCAAGATTCATACACGTATGGATGACGACGACTTCATTAGTCACACTTGTTCGGGAACTCTGTCTCCCGGATTGTTATTTGCCACCGTTTCAACTTACTATCGGTTTCCCACTGGTGTTTCTTACTATCTACTTTTTGGTGTTACTACCATCACTACTCTAGGTGAGTAAACATTTATCACTACGGTTGCGTGCTACTCGTTATCATGACTCGTTACTCTTTTCATACCTGAATACATTATTGTCTGACTCGAACCGCATTGACGTGAACAAACATTTATACACTTCCCTCGGGGAACGCTTCCTTAGAGTTGCAGAAATTCTTTCGATTTAATACGAGTCACGTTTGAGACGTCGTTACATTTTGTTCATTTTAGATCTTCATGATGACACGAACTTGAATCTATGGAGTGATGTGGGAATGGAGGTATGAGTTAGCGTAATATAACGACACTCGATCAACGTGGTTATATTACGGTAAGACATACCAAAGTTCTAATGACACGTGATGGTGGTTAGACTCGATCACCCTAATCACCACCATGTTCCATGTACATGACTTCATCTATTCATGTTTGGACATCTAAAAACTCCGAAAGTACTGACAACAACCATACCGGGGACACACCTTCGAATATTGTCGAACCATATTTATGCTTCCGAATGAATGAAGAATTCTTTCAACTTCAAACATACGTTATACATGAATACTATCTCGTCCTCGCACAGTTTTATCAACGAACTACAATATACCTGTTATGCTCACACCGAGGTGGAAACTTCTCTCGTATTACACTCGTACTTCCGTATAAGGAAATATTTGATTCTAAATTTTCAATGGAGAGATAGACTCTTCACGTTATACCAGTACTCGCCTCGAGGGTGAATAGCCCCAACGAACGTTTTCAGAAACCGATGAGAACTTGCTCCGACAAACGTTTTTGGAAACAGATAAATCTTTCGCGACGCAAATTTCTTGAGAAATTTGTTCTAACTAACGTTTTCGAGTCCTGATGTACCCGTTCAAACATACCTTACAGAAATGTACCTCATTTCAGATCGAGATTCTTGTTTCACTTCTAGATTTCGGAGTGCTTTTCGAAAAGCCTCGGGACCACGTTTAAACATGAGTACAACACATCAACGCATCTCGAAGGGCCAAACAAACATACGATTCAAACCTTGGAAATCATAAAACGAATTCGTGTTATCGACTTCAAAATTTCTTGAGAAAAGTCATTGCCTTTTACTAAATTCTCTTACACCGATGGTTATCATTCAAGTCTTAACGTCAGACCTTTTGAAATCTTATGTGACCGGAAACATCATTCTCCTTTTGTAGAACCAAGTTAATGATAATCAAACCACCGAACCCGAGCTAATTCATGGAACAACCAAGAAACTCCTTTAACCTCAGAAAGGCTCGAGACGACTGTAGTCGCCAAAGGAGCTATGCCACTGTCAGACATAAACTTTTCAAATTCCATGTGGAAAACCGCGTAACGTTAAAAGTCGCACCTTGAAAAGGTGTAGTCCGTTTCGGAAACGTAGAAAGCTAAATTCGCGATATTTTGATCCTTTTAAAATCTTGGGGCGTTTTGTACCCGTTGCTTACCGTTTCGAACTTCCGACTCAAACAAATTCCGTTCACCCTACATTCTGTGTATCAAACTTAAAGGCGTGTCTTGCGAAACAAGAACTTGTTATCCTCTTCGACGAACTTACTATCAACGATAAACTTCACTTCCTAGGAGGACCGGTTGAAACTGTAAATCGTGAAACCAAACTTTAAACCAATGTAAAAAATCCCGACTATCAAAGTTCGTTGAAATGCCCAAGGAAGTACCTTCACTTATTCGTAGAACCGACAACGCAAGATCTCGAGGAAGAAACAACGACTACTACTTCCAACTAAATTTCGGGACGAAATTTCTTTTAAGGTGTAGGTAATGTAACATCCCGCGTTTTTCCGTTAAATTTATTTTTTAACACTAATTTTTTTTTTTTAAAATAATACCTTTCGTTATTTAAATTCGTAGTTTCCATTGACCAACGTTCTTAATTTTCCCGTTATTTAATTATAACATCACTCGTTTACTCGAGCGTTTTTAAAATATTCGTTTGGTTAATTCCCGCACCCGCTTTGAAACTTGAGGGACCGAGGTTGCCAAGTGGGCAAACTAGTTGACTAGGTCAACTAGTCAACCCACCTTATCCATCCATTCATTTCACCTCCCACCTTCTTCCTCTTTTCTCTCTACTTCCCTTTCATGAACTCAAACACCCATCTTCATAAAATCATCATCTAAATCCGGATCGAGAAGCAAACTTCAAAACAAATTACATTTTCGTGATCCTCTCTTCATCCTCTACATTTTGGTACCAATTTCTTCACATTTGGGTAACATTTCTAAAACTCTAGATTTTTCTCTAAATTCGTTTTATATACTTGAAATGGTATTAGTTAGTGTCTATGGCTCGTGTATAACATAAATATATGATTTGTTTGCTCGATTCGTTGTTTTGAGTAACTAGTTTGAACATTTGAAATGGGTGTGCTTAATCCTTAATTTTGGATGAGTTAATGTTGTTAAATGTTATAAATGCATGTATTAAATGTGTTCCTAGTATCACTAGCTTCAAATTGATGTGTAGGTTGCTTGAGAAAACTCCATACACTTGATTAGTGATTTTGGTGAATTCGGGTTAGGGTTTGATAAGCTTGAAATGAATATTTGATGCATTGAATGACATGAATTGTAGTTAGTAAGTAGTTAGTTGTATTGTATGCTCGATTACCTACAAAACGGCTTGTTATATGTATGCATTAAATGCCCGAATCATAAATGTGCACTTATCAAATTTGTGTATTAAATGTGTGCATTAATTGATCATTTACTTTGGAAAGCTGATTGTTACAAATAACATTTTTGGTTGGTGAAATGTATTTAGTTGTGTTCTTTGTCAAATTACCTTTCTAACGATATAAGATACGAGTTCTAAGTATTAGCGGTTTGCGAGTTATGCTTGAAAGTGTTTGGAATTGAGACTTGGACATTTGAGACTGACCAGGTGTAGTGACCCGAACTTTTCCATGTTTATATATATTAATTGAGATTGATGTTTACATGATTAAATGTTTCCAACATGTTAAGCAATCAAACTTGTTAAGACTTGATTAATTGAAATAGGTTTCATATAGACAATTGACCACCCAAGTTGACCGGTGATTCACGAACGTTAAAACTTGTAAAAAAAAAAACTATATGATGACATATATATGGTTATATATATAGTTAACATGATATTATGATAAGTAAACATATCATTAATTATATTAACAATGAACTACATATGTAAAAACAAGACTACTAATTTAATGATTTTGAAACGAGACATATATGTAACGTTTATCGTTGTAACGACATTTAATGTATATATATCATATTAAGAGATATTCGTACATCATAATATCATGATAATATAATAATTTAAAATCTCTTTTGATATTATAAACATTGGGTTAACAACATTTAACAAGATCGTTAACCTAAAGGTTTCAAAACAACACTTACATGTAACGACTAACGATGACTTAACGACTCAGTTAAAATGTATATACATGTAGTGTTTTAATATGTATTTATACACTTTTGAAAGACTTCAATACACTTATCAAAATACTTCTACTTAACAAAAATGCTTACAATTACATTCTCGTTCAGTTTCATCAACAATTCTACTCGTATGCACCCGTATTCGTACTCGTACAATACACAGCTTTTAGATGTATGTACTATTGGTATATACACTCCAATGATCAGCTCTTAGCAGCCCATGTGAGTCACCTAACACATGTGGGAACCATCATTTGGCAACTAGCATAAAATATCTCATAAGATTACAAAAATATGAGTAATCATTCATGACTTATTTACATGAAAACAAAATTACATATCCTTTATATCTAATCCATACACCAACGACCAAAAACACCTACAAACACTTTCATTCTTCAATTTTCTTCATCTAATTGAACTCTCTCAAGTTCTATCTTCAAGTTCTAAGTGTTCTTCATAAATTCCAAAAGTTCTAGTTTCATAAAATCAAGAATACTTTCAAGTTTGCTAGCTCACTTCCAATCTTGTAAGGTGATCATCCAACCTCAAGAAATCTTTGTTTCTTACAGTAGGTTATCATTCTAATACAAGGTAATAATCATATTCAAACTTTGGTTCAATTTCTATAACTATAACAATCTTATTTCAAGTGATGATCTTACTTGAACTTGTTTTCGTGTCATGATTTTGCTTCAAGAACTTTGAGCCATCCAAGGATCCATTGAAGCTAGGTCCATTTTTCTCTTTTCCAGTAGGTTCATCCAAGGAACTTAAGGTAGTAATGATGTTCATAACATCATTCGATTCATACATATAAAGCTATCTTATTCGAAGGTTTAAACTTGTAATCACTAGAACATAGTTTAGTTAATTCTAAACTTGTTCGCAAACAAAAGTTAATCCTTCTAACTTGACTTTTAAAATCAACTAAACACATGTTATATATCTATATGATATGCTAACTTAATGATTTAAAACCTGGAAACACGAAAAACACCGTAAAACCGGATTTACGCCGTCGTAGTAACACCGCGGGCTGTTTTGGGTTAGTTAATTAAAAACTATGATAAACTTTGATTTAAAAGTTGTTATTCTGAGAAAATGATTTTTATTATGAACATGAAACTATATCCAAAAATTATGGTTAAACTCAAAGTGGAAGTATGTTTTCTAAAATGGTCATCTAGACGTCGTTCTTTCGACTGAAATGACTACCTTTACAAAAACGACTTGTAACTTATTTTTCCGACTAGAAACCTATACTTTTTTTGTTTAGATTCATAAAATAGAGTTCAATATGAAACCATAGCAATTTGATTCACTCAAAACGGATTTAAAATGAAGAAGTTATGGGTAAAACAAGATTGGATAATTTTTCTCATTTTAGCTACGTGAAAATTGGTAACAAATCTATTCCAACCATAACTTAATCAACTTGTATTGTATATTATGTAATCTTGAGATACCATAGACACGTATACAATGTTTCGACCTATCATGTCGACACATCTATATATATTTCGGAACAACCATAGACACTCTATATGTGAATGTTGGAGTTAGCTATACAGGGTTGAGGTTGATTCCAAAATATATATAGTTTGAGTTGTGATCAATACTGAGATACGTATACACTGGGTCGTGGATTGATTCAAGATAATATTTATCGATTTATTTCTGTACATCTAACTGTGGACAACTAGTTGTAGGTTACTAACGAGGACAGCTGACTTAATAAACTTAAAACATCAAAATATATTAAAAGTGTTGTAAATATATTTTGAACATACTTTGATATATATGTATATATTGTTATAGGTTCGTGAATCAACCAGTGGCCAAGTCTTACTTCCCGACGAAGTAAAAATCTGTGAAAGTGAGTTATAGTCCCACTTTTAAAATCTAATATTTTGGGATGAGAATACATGCAGGTTTTATAAATGATTTACAAAATAGACACAAGTACGTGAAACTACATTCTATGGTTGAATTATCGAAATCGAATATGCCCCTTTTTATTAAGTCTGGTAATCTAAGAATTAGGGAACAGACACCCTAATTGACGCGAATCCTAAAGATAGATCTATTGGGCCTAACAAACCCCATCCAAAGTACCGGATGCTTTAGTACTTCGAAATTTATATCATATCCGAAGGGTGTCCCGGAATGATGGGGATATTCTTATATATGCATCTTGTTATTGTCGGTTACCAGGTGTTCACCATATGAATGATTTTTATCTCTATGTATGGGATGTGTATTGAAATATGAAATCTTGTGGTCTATTGTTACGATTTGATATATATAGGTTAAACCTATAACTCACCAACATTTTTTGTTGACGTTTAAAGCATGTTTATTCTCAGGTGAATATTAAGAGCTTCCGCTGTTGCATACTAAAATAAGGACAAGATTTGGAGTCCATGTTTGTATGATATTGTGTAAAAACTGCATTCAAGAAACTGATTTCGATGTAACATATTTGTATTGTAAACCATTATGTAATGGTCGTGTGTAAACAGGATATTTTAGATTATCATTATTTGATAATCTACGTAAAACTTTTTAAACCTTTATTTATGAAATAAAGGTTATGGTTTGTTTTAAAAATGAATGCAGTCTTTGAAAAACGTCTCATATAGAGGTCAAAACCTCGCAACGAAATCAATTAATATGGAACGTTTTTAATCAATAAGAACGGGACATTTCAGTTGGTATCAGAGCGTTGGTCTTAGAGAACCAGAAAATTTGCATTAGTGTGTCTTATCGAGTTTGTTAGGATGCATTAGTGAGTCTGGACTTCGACCGTGTTTTCTTTAAAAATGATTGCTTAACATTTTTGTTGGAAACTATATATTTTTAACATATGAATATTATGTGATATATTAATCTCTTAACGTGTTTGATATTATGTGATAGATGTCTACCTCTAGAACAAGTCCCATTGACTCACCTAATAATAATGAAGAGTCAAATGTAAATTGGAATGATTTGTGGACTGATTCACAAGTTCCCGAAGAGGAACCGGAAGAAGAGTCGGAACCGGAAGAAGAATCGGAACCGGAAGAAGAATCGGAACCGGATGAAGAAATAGAACCGGTGGGGGAAATAATAAAACGGTTAAGTAAAAGAAAATCCTCAACCAACCGACCAAAGTTAATTATGGTCAATGGTGTTTCCGCCAAGGAAGCAAAATATTGGGAGGATTACCAATTCTCCGATGAATCGGATTCCGACGAGAATTCCGATGATGTTATAGAAATTACCCCAACTGAATTTAAAAAGGCAAAAGAAAATAATAAGGGAAAGGGCATAAAAATAGAGAAATCTAATTCCAACCCCGATGAACTTTATATGTATCGTCAATCCCCGAAGTCCTTAAGTTGTAACAATGACCCGGGAACCTCTAAACCACCAGGTTTTTCTAAACCAATGTGGACAACGACGGCTCGTATTAGGGGAACATCATATATCCCTAGAAACTTGGCAAAACGAACCAAAACCGAAGAAGAAGAAACGAGCGAGTCGGAATAAGATAGTTGTATTCGTGTGGTGTAATATATGTAATATAGTGTTCTTATGCTTTATGATATATGTAAAAATTGCTTGTATTAATAAGTATTTTTTTTATGAAACTAACTCTTGTCTATTTTACAGTTTAAAAATACAAAATGGATAGACAACCCAATATTTTAAGAGACCTACCCGGAGACATGATTGATGAAATCTTGTCTAGAGTCGGCCAGAATTCTTCGGCACAACTATTTAAGGCGAGATCAGTTTGTAAGACATTCGAAGAACGTTCCAAGAATGTCTTGGTTTATAAGAGACTTTCGTTTGAAAGATGGGGGATATCACATTGGGAAACCCATAAGTTACGATGTGTTTACTTTGACGCATATATTGCGGGGAACCCAAATGCTATTTTACGCAACGGGTTAAGAAATTATTTTGACTCAATATATCCGAATATTGGACTTCGTGATTTAGAAAAAGCGGCTAACATGCAACATAAAGAAGCATGTTATGCTTACGGATTAGTAATGTTCGCTTCTCACCAAAGTGAGAACAAGAACATCGGACTACAACTATTAAACAAAACGTTTCCACAAGTGACGGAGTCGGTAATTGGGGTAAGAAATGAGGTTTTTAGATTATTACGGGACTGTTGGACATTACGTAACCCTCGTCCCTTTGATGACGTTACAACACGCTGTCTTATCAACGGCCATAACGGTTATGTTGCACAAGACCAAGGATGGGAAGTAGTCCTAGTAAAACCAGAATGCATGACTTGTTTCTGGACGTATGAATTACGTGTCTTTATTGCCTTTGCTGAACGACTTGTGTACTAGCTAGAATTGTCTTCACAACTATCTTGTATCAAAGTTATTGTGTGCTATATTTCATGCTTTATGTAAAATAAGCGGTATTGTAAGTTTGTAAAATATTGTATAAAAGTTTGAACGCGAAATATTATTATAATCAGTTTTTCATATAGAATTGTAGTAGTTGAATTGTATATTAGCTACTAAGTATGAACTTAACGGGTAGGTACTACCCGAATTTAAACTTATAAAACGCTAATATGAAGAAAAAGCTTTTATAAATGAGTTCATATTATGCTACGAAATACTATTAACTACTCTTAATATTCTGTATGATTAACTTGTTCCATTTAACTATTTTGAAGGAAATGGCACCGACTACTCGACACACCGTGAATATGAATGAAGAGGAATTCCGTACTTTTCTAGCTTCAAACATAGCCGCAGTACAGGCTGCGCTACATACCAACAATAACCTTGGATCTAGCAGTACAGGAAATCGTGTAGGATGCACCTACAAAGAATTCACTGCCTGCAAACCTTTGGAATTTGATGGAACCGAAGGACCGATCGGATTGAAACGGTGGACCGAGAAGGTTGAATCGGTGTTTGCCATAAGTAAGTGTACTGAAGAGGACAAAGTGAAGTACGCTACGCATACCTTCACAGGTTCTGCGTTAACATGGTGGAATACCTATCTAGAGCAAGTGGGACAAGATGATGCGTACGCACTACCGTGGTCAGCATTCAAGCACTTGATGAACGAGAAGTACCGTCCCAGAACCGAGGTCAATAAGCTCAAGACAGAACTTAGAGGGTTACGAACCCAAGGATTTGATATTACCACGTACGAAAGACGATTCACAGAATTGTGCCTATTGTGTCCGGGAGCATTCGAAGATGAGGAAGAGAAGATCGACGCGTTTGTGAAAGGATTACCGGAAAGAATCCAAGAAGATATAAGTTCACACGAGCCCGCCTCCATACAACAGGCATGTAGAATGGCTCACAAACTAGTGAACCAGATTGAAGAAATAATTAAAGAACAGACTGCTGAAGAGGCCAATGTGAAGCAAGTCAAAAGAAAGTGGGAGGAAAACGGTGATAAGAATCACCAATACAACAACAACAGCAATTACAACAACAATCGCAACAATTATCCTAACAATCGCAACATCAATCGCAACTACAACAAACGGCCCAACAACAACAACAACAACAACAACAGCAACTACAACAATCATCCCAACAACAATAATAACCGCAACAACAACAACAATCAGAAGCAACTATGCCAAAGGTGTGAAAAGAATCACTCGGGGTTCTGCACCAAATTTTGCAACAAGTGTAAAAGAAATGGTCATAGCGCGGCGAAGTGTGAGGTCTACGGACCAGGGGTTAATAGAACGAAAGGAACAAATGGTGTCGGAACGAGTAATGGCGGAGCAAGTAGTGTCGGAGCAAGTTATGCCAATGTAGTTTGTTATAAATGTGGAAAACCAGGCCACATTATTAGAAATTGCCCGAACCAGGAGAACACGAATGGACAAGGCCGTGGAAGAGTTTTCAATATTAATGCGGTAGAGGCACAGGAAGACCCGGAGCTTGTTACGGGTACGTTTCTTATTGACAATAAATCTGCTTACGTTTTATTTGATTCGGGTGCGGATAGAAGCTATATGAGTAGAGATTTTTGTGCTAAATTAAGTTGTCCATTGACGCCTTTGGATAGTAAATTTTTACTCGAATTAGCAAATGGTAAAGTAATTTCAGCAGATAATATATGTCGGAATCGAGAAATTAAACTGGTTAGCGAAACATTTAAGATTGATTTGATACCAGTAGAGTTAGGGAGTTTTGATGTGATAATCGGTATGGACTGGTTGAAAGAAGTGAAAGCGGAGATCGTTTGTTACAAAAATGCAATTCGCATTATACGAGAAAAAGGAAAACCCTTAATGGTGTACGGAGAAAAGGGCAACACGAAGCTACATCTTATTAGTAATTTGAAGGCACAAAAACTAATAAGAAAAGGTTGCTATGCTGTTCTAGCACACGTCGAGAAAGTACAAACTGAAGAAAAGAGCATCAATGATGTTCCCATTGCAAAAGAATTTCCCGATGTATTTCCGAAAGAATTACCGGGATTACCCCCACATCGATCCGTTGAATTTCAAATAGATCTTGTACCAGGAGCTGCACCAATAGCTCGTGCTCCTTACAGACTCGCACCCAGCGAGATGAAAGAACTGCAAAGCCAATTACAAGAACTTTTAGAGCGTGGTTTCATTCGACCAAGCACATCACCGTGGGGAGCTCCTGTTTTGTTTGTCAAGAAGAAAGATGGTACATTCAGGTTGTGTATCGACTACCGAGAGTTGAACAAACTTACCATCAAGAACCGCTACCCACTACCGAGAATCGATGACTTATTTGATCAACTACAAGGCTCGTCTGTTTATTCAAAGATTGACTTACGTTCCGGGTATCATCAAATGCGGGTGAAAGAAGATGATATTCCAAAGACTGCTTTCAGAACACGTTACGGTCATTACGAGTTTATGGTCATGCCGTTTGGTTTAACTAATGCACCAGCTGTGTTCATGGACCTTATGAACCGAGTGTGTGGACCATACCTTGACAAGTTTGTCATTGTTTTCATTGATGACATACTTATTTACTCAAAGAATGACCAAGAACACGGTGAACATTTGAGAAAGGTGTTAGAAGTATTGAGGAAGGAAGAATTGTACGCTAAGTTTTCAAAGTGTGCATTTTGGTTGGAAGAAGTTCAATTCCTCGGTCACATAGTGAACAAAGAAGGTATTAAGGTGGATCCGGCAAAGATAGAAACTGTTGAAAAGTGGGAAACCCCGAAAACTCCGAAACACATACGCCAGTTTTTAGGACTAGCTGGTTACTACAGAAGGTTCATCCAAGACTTTTCCAGAATAGCAAAACCCTTGACTGCATTAACGCATAAAGGGAAGAAATTTGAATGGAATGATGAACAAGAGAAAGCGTTTCAGTTATTGAAGAAAAAGCTAACTACGGCACCTATATTGTCATTGCCTGAAGGGAATGATGATTTTGTGATTTATTGTGATGCATCAAAGCAAGGTCTCGGTTGTGTATTAATGCAACGAACGAAGGTGATTGCTTATGCGTCTAGACAATTGAAGATTCACGAACAAAATTATACGACGCATGATTTGGAATTAGGCGCGGTTGTTTTTGCATTAAAGACTTGGAGGCACTACTTATATGGGGTCAAAAGTATTATATATACGGACCACAAAAGTCTTCAACACATATTTAATCAGAAACAACTGAATATGAGGCAGCGTAGGTGGATTGAATTATTGAATGATTACGATTTTGAGATTCGTTACCACCCGGGGAAGGCAAATGTGGTAGCCGATGCCTTGAGCAGGAAGGATAGAGAACCCATTCGAGTAAAATCTATGAATATAATGATTCATAATAACATTACTACTCAAATAAAGGAGGCGCAACAAGGAGTTTTAAAAGAGGGAAATTTAAAGGATGAAATACCCAAAGGATCGGAGAAGCATCTTAATATTCGGGAAGACGGAACCCGGTATAGGGCTGAAAGGATTTGGGTACCAAAATTTGAAGATATGAGAGAAATGGTACTTAGAGAAGCTCATAAAACCAGATACTCAATACATCCTGGAACGGGGAAGATGTACAAGGATCTCAAGAAACATTTTTGGTGGCCGGGTATGAAAGCCGATGTTGCTAAATACGTAGGAGAATGTTTGACGTGTTCTAAGGTCAAAGCTGAGCATCAGAAACCATCAGGTCTACTTCAACAACCCGAAATCCCGGAATGGAAATGGGAAAACATTACCATGGATTTCATCACTAAATTGCCAAGGACTGCAAGTGGTTTTGATACTATTTGGGTAATAGTTGATCGTCTCACCAAATCAGCACACTTCCTACCAATAAGAGAAGATGACAAGATGGAGAAGTTAGCACGACTGTATTTGAAGGAAGTCGTCTCCAGACATGGAATACCAATCTCTATTATCTCTGATAGGGATGGCAGATTTATTTCAAGATTCTGGCAGACATTACAGCAAGCATTAGGAACTCGTCTAGACATGAGTACTGCCTATCATCCACAAACTGATGGGCAGAGCGAAAGGACGATACAAACGCTTGAAGACATGCTACGAGCATGTGTTATTGATTTCGGAAACAGTTGGGATCGACATCTACCGTTAGCAGAATTTTCCTACAACAACAGCTACCATTCAAGCATTGAGATGGCGCCGTTTGAAGCACTTTATGGTAGAAAGTGCAGGTCTCCGATTTGTTGGAGTGAAGTGGGGGATAGACAGATTACGGGTCCGGAGATTATACAAGAAACTACCGAGAAGATCATCCAAATTCAACAACGGTTGAAAACCGCCCAAAGTCGACAAAAGAGCTACGCTGACATTAAAAGAAAAGATATAGAATTTGAAATTGGAGAGATGGTCATGCTTAAAGTTTCACCTTGGAAAGGCGTTGTTCGATTTGGTAAACGAGGGAAATTAAATCCAAGGTATATTGGACCATTCAAGATTATTGATCGTGTCGGACCAGTAGCTTACCGACTTGAGTTACCTCAACAACTCGCGGCTGTACATAACACTTTCCACGTCTCGAATTTGAAGAAATGTTTTGCTAAAGAAGATCTCACTATTCCGTTAGATGAAATCCAAATCAACGAAAAACTCCAATTCATCGAAGAACCCGTCGAAATAATGGATCGTGAGGTTAAAAGACTTAAGCAAAACAAGATACCAATTGTTATGGTTCGATGGAATGCTCGTAGAGGACCCGAGTTCACCTGGGAGCATGAAGATCAGATGAAGAAGAAATACCCGCATCTATTTCCAGAAGATTCGTCAACACCTTCAACAGCTTAAAATTTCGGGACGAAATTTATTTAACGGGTAGGTACTGTAGTGACCCGAACTTTTCCATGTTTATATATATTAATTGAGATTGATGTTTACATGATTAAATGTTTCCAACATGTTAAGCAATCAAACTTGTTAAGACTTGATTAATTGAAATAGGTTTCATATAGACAATTGACCACCCAAGTTGACCGGTGATTCACGAACGTTAAAACTTGTAAAAAAAAAAACTATATGATGACATATATATGGTTATATATATAGTTAACATGATATTATGATAAGTAAACATATCATTAATTATATTAACAATGAACTACATATGTAAAAACAAGACTACTAATTTAATGATTTTGAAACGAGACATATATGTAACGTTTATCGTTGTAACGACATTTAATGTATATATATCATATTAAGAGATATTCGTACATCATAATATCATGATAATATAATAATTTAAAATCTCTTTTGATATTATAAACATTGGGTTAACAACATTTAACAAGATCGTTAACCTAAAGGTTTCAAAACAACACTTACATGTAACGACTAACGATGACTTAACGACTCAGTTAAAATGTATATACATGTAGTGTTTTAATATGTATTTATACACTTTTGAAAGACTTCAATACACTTATCAAAATACTTCTACTTAACAAAAATGCTTACAATTACATTCTCGTTCAGTTTCATCAACAATTCTACTCGTATGCACCCGTATTCGTACTCGTACAATACACAGCTTTTAGATGTATGTACTATTGGTATATACACTCCAATGATCAGCTCTTAGCAGCCCATGTGAGTCACCTAACACATGTGGGAACCATCATTTGGCAACTAGCATAAAATATCTCATAAGATTACAAAAATATGAGTAATCATTCATGACTTATTTACATGAAAACAAAATTACATATCCTTTATATCTAATCCATACACCAACGACCAAAAACACCTACAAACACTTTCATTCTTCAATTTTCTTCATCTAATTGAACTCTCTCAAGTTCTATCTTCAAGTTCTAAGTGTTCTTCATAAATTCCAAAAGTTCTAGTTTCATAAAATCAAGAATACTTTCAAGTTTGCTAGCTCACTTCCAATCTTGTAAGGTGATCATCCAACCTCAAGAAATCTTTGTTTCTTACAGTAGGTTATCATTCTAATACAAGGTAATAATCATATTCAAACTTTGGTTCAATTTCTATAACTATAACAATCTTATTTCAAGTGATGATCTTACTTGAACTTGTTTTCGTGTCATGATTTTGCTTCAAGAACTTTGAGCCATCCAAGGATCCATTGAAGCTAGGTCCATTTTTCTCTTTTCCAGTAGGTTCATCCAAGGAACTTAAGGTAGTAATGATGTTCATAACATCATTCGATTCATACATATAAAGCTATCTTATTCGAAGGTTTAAACTTGTAATCACTAGAACATAGTTTAGTTAATTCTAAACTTGTTCGCAAACAAAAGTTAATCCTTCTAACTTGACTTTTAAAATCAACTAAACACATGTTATATATCTATATGATATGCTAACTTAATGATTTAAAACCTGGAAACACGAAAAACACCGTAAAACCGGATTTACGCCGTCGTAGTAACACCGCGGGCTGTTTTGGGTTAGTTAATTAAAAACTATGATAAACTTTGATTTAAAAGTTGTTATTCTGAGAAAATGATTTTTATTATGAACATGAAACTATATCCAAAAATTATGGTTAAACTCAAAGTGGAAGTATGTTTTCTAAAATGGTCATCTAGACGTCGTTCTTTCGACTGAAATGACTACCTTTACAAAAACGACTTGTAACTTATTTTTCCGACTAGAAACCTATACTTTTTTTGTTTAGATTCATAAAATAGAGTTCAATATGAAACCATAGCAATTTGATTCACTCAAAACGGATTTAAAATGAAGAAGTTATGGGTAAAACAAGATTGGATAATTTTTCTCATTTTAGCTACGTGAAAATTGGTAACAAATCTATTCCAACCATAACTTAATCAACTTGTATTGTATATTATGTAATCTTGAGATACCATAGACACGTATACAATGTTTCGACCTATCATGTCGACACATCTATATATATTTCGGAACAACCATAGACACTCTATATGTGAATGTTGGAGTTAGCTATACAGGGTTGAGGTTGATTCCAAAATATATATAGTTTGAGTTGTGATCAATACTGAGATACGTATACACTGGGTCGTGGATTGATTCAAGATAATATTTATCGATTTATTTCTGTACATCTAACTGTGGACAACTAGTTGTAGGTTACTAACGAGGACAGCTGACTTAATAAACTTAAAACATCAAAATATATTAAAAGTGTTGTAAATATATTTTGAACATACTTTGATATATATGTATATATTGTTATAGGTTCGTGAATCAACCAGTGGCCAAGTCTTACTTCCCGACGAAGTAAAAATCTGTGAAAGTGAGTTATAGTCCCACTTTTAAAATCTAATATTTTGGGATGAGAATACATGCAGGTTTTATAAATGATTTACAAAATAGACACAAGTACGTGAAACTACATTCTATGGTTGAATTATCGAAATCGAATATGCCCCTTTTTATTAAGTCTGGTAATCTAAGAATTAGGGAACAGACACCCTAATTGACGCGAATCCTAAAGATAGATCTATTGGGCCTAACAAACCCCATCCAAAGTACCGGATGCTTTAGTACTTCGAAATTTATATCATATCCGAAGGGTGTCCCGGAATGATGGGGATATTCTTATATATGCATCTTGTTATTGTCGGTTACCAGGTGTTCACCATATGAATGATTTTTATCTCTATGTATGGGATGTGTATTGAAATATGAAATCTTGTGGTCTATTGTTACGATTTGATATATATAGGTTAAACCTATAACTCACCAACATTTTTTGTTGACGTTTAAAGCATGTTTATTCTCAGGTGAATATTAAGAGCTTCCGCTGTTGCATACTAAAATAAGGACAAGATTTGGAGTCCATGTTTGTATGATATTGTGTAAAAACTGCATTCAAGAAACTGATTTCGATGTAACATATTTGTATTGTAAACCATTATGTAATGGTCGTGTGTAAACAGGATATTTTAGATTATCATTATTTGATAATCTACGTAAAACTTTTTAAACCTTTATTTATGAAATAAAGGTTATGGTTTGTTTTAAAAATGAATGCAGTCTTTGAAAAACGTCTCATATAGAGGTCAAAACCTCGCAACGAAATCAATTAATATGGAACGTTTTTAATCAATAAGAACGGGACATTTCACCAGGTACCAGTTCCCGTGTATTGTCGCGGCGCGACAATTTGGGGCCGCGGCGCGGCCTAAGCCGTGTCCAGTTTCTGACCTCTTTGGTCAAAATACGAAAAATGTTTGGCACACTATGGACCTCCGATTCACATGAGACTTGTTCTAACATGCTTATATATGAATAAAAACCTCAGAAAACTAGTTCGGGACCCGACCCGAACGTGTTGACTTTCGTTGACTTTGACCGACCAAAGTTTGACTTTTTGTCAAACTTAACCAAATGATTATGCAACCTTCCTAACTTGTTTCTGTACTTGTATCTTGCATGAAACTTGACAATTTGATTCACATGCTACATAATCGAGTCGTAACGAGCCATATGACTAATTAAACATCTTTGACCTATCGTGTTTACCGTTATTGATACGACCTATTGGTTTAGGTCAAGACTAGCACTATCCTTCGCACACGTTACTTTGTGAAGTACTTTTCATACGTGCACTCAAGGTGAGATCATAGTCCCATCTTTCAACAACTTTTATGCTTTAAACTATGGGATGAGAAACATATACGTATCATACTTTTACACTTGAACACAAGTACGAAAATGAACATTCCACGTACGGGTTTGAACAAAAAGCCTCAATTCAATTATCATTAGTTACACTTGCAGGGTGTAAACGTGAACTTATATTATGTGATCACATGGGCTTGACGAGCCTCATTCGGACGGTTCGCTACCGTTAGCGGATGAAATATATTTTCGGGTCTAGTGTATGTTCTAACACTACGCAAAGGGTGCAAAACAGTTAAGTTTGATAATTGGGTGCCCGGGATACAAACAACAACTTTGGAATGCAAATGATTTTGATAATCATCTTATACTAAATCTTGTGGTTCAAATACAACGTTTACTAAAACACCTATGATTTCACCAACGTTTTTCGTTGACAGTTTTCTTTATGTTTCTCAGGTTCATACTTGGGTATTTGATACATGCTTCCGCGTACACTCATACTTGCTTGGAGTTAAGCATACATGCATACACTCTGATTTCTTGCTTGGGGTCAAGCATACATACATACATACGCTAGTGATAGCACCTTTGGATTCAAACATATCGTTTACATACTTACGCTATTTATAGCAACCGTGATTTTAAACTAATTATGTCGCAAGTTATCTCATTTATAATTTATACTTTTGCAAACTTGAAATTGTTGTCGAACGGTTTTGTAAACTAAACTTTGCAAGCATGATACGTTTCAAAAGGACGCGACATAATTTTGGTCAAACGAGTCTCATATAGGGACTACGACCACGTAACGGGACCTAAGTTAGCGGCGCCGTCAATGACGATTTTGTCGGGTCGCTACAACAACCCCCTTTCCCTTCTCCGCACCTGCATCTAAAAAGATAAACAACGAAAGGGGTAAGCTAACGCGTAGTGAGTGCAATAAGTATACACATGCATATATAACCTACTTACTTGCAATCACAAACACAATACCGCATACAAGCTAGCAATTCGACAACCATGCAAACATCATGCATAAACTACTATCTTGATTCACAATAAGCTAGCAATAACAATAGCATATGTTTCACAGTTTAATATACTAAATACAAATTCACACAGCCATGGTTAACCAATCGAACAAGGGAACGGTACTTGAAAGACCGTCGGAGTTCATAACATCCATTAGTGTACATTACTCCGCGTATTCACTAATCCCCCGGGTGATGTCTTGAACACCGCGACTAACTCACCCCCATGACAATGTGGTGTCTTGAACACCGTGACAATTCCACATGTCAATCAAATCAATGAGTGGTGTCTTGAACACCGCGACAATTCCACTCCCATGACAATGTGGTGTCTTGAACACCGCGACAATTCCACATGTCAATCAAACCAATGAGCGATGTCTTGAACACCACGATAATTCCACTCGTTACATAGAATGTGGTGTCTTAAACACCGCGACAATTCCACATTCCACGCTACACAAATAAATACATTATATACGTACACGCATAATTATTCCACTCATCTTAACACGTCGTTGGTGATTAAACACTTCCGTATGCTTTAAAGCAAAGTACCAAATACATTAAGTACACATTCAATACACAACTTGTGGAACTAACCACAATACTTATCTTTGAGCATTTAATGACCCAAATGCATTAAATGACTCACATCCACCAAAACCGCCCATTAATGGCCATGACTCGTCATAAATCACTAAAGGCTAGTGATTAGAGTCTACTATTACCAACTAACACAATTTATGGGTAATTCATACTCATTTCACCCAACTAGGTCAACAATTACCCATTTGACCCATTTTGATACTTAGACTTACAATTTTAGTCAAACTTGATCTATTTACAAATCTTTCATCATTTCCAAGTGTAATAGTGACTAACAACACCATTTAACACTTACAACCTCAATCCATATGACCAAAACCCTAGACTAACACCTTTTGGATTTTCTTGCATCATATTAACCCAAATCCACCCATTAAGTCCCCAAATGGGTCTTACAAGACTCAAATGGCCAAACCCAAGCCTTAAAATAACTAAAACTCAATATACGAAGTTAAGACTCACCAACACTATCCACTCGAAGCTAAGAACGAGGAGAACAACTTTAATTCTTGCTCCAAGGTTTGATTCACAAACCTTCACTCTCAAATCTCACTTTAAAATCAAATGGGTTTTATGTTTTGAGAGGAAGTAGAGAAAGAAATGGAAAATAAATGAAATAAAATGGATAATTGGTGGAGATTAAATGCCCCAATCAGATCTACACGTAAAAGGACGAAATTGCCCTTGGACCACTTATTTTAAAAGCTGGAATCAGCATCAGGCTGCCAGGAATGTCGCAGCGCGACCTCAAAGGTCGCGGCGCGGCGATACACTAATATTTCGAGCTGTTTAACAAGCCTCCTGAATCTGATTCATGTTATTCATCGCATCGCGACCAGGAAACCTCGTGGCGCGGCAATGGCCTACACCTGGCCATTTCGACTATGTTAAACCAATTATCAATTTATACGACTAGTACACCCCGTTCACGCTTCCTATATACGTCTAAACTTCGTCTTTAAGCCTCACATGACTTAACATCAACAAAACCCATGCATATACTTTTACATGCATGCATTCCAATATATATATATATATATATATATATATATATATATATATATATATATATATATATATATATATATATATATATATATATATATATATATATATATATATATATATATATATATATATATATATATATATATATACATTTACACATTAATTAACACTTATTTCATTTCATCACATAATGAACGAGTTATAAGCGTACTAATGGTTAAATATGTACCTTAGATCACGTGTGAGAAAAACGGGATGTTACATAATGCATTAAATTCATGTTGCAGGTTGAAGATGATGGTGTATCGTTCAGTTTCAAAAGACTATGCAACTTGAACCCAACTGAAGCACCTGCAAAAAAATATGGATAGTATGAAGACGAGAACTCAAAAAAAACTCGTACTTACAGACTTTCAGTATCTAGTTAATTTAAGAAAGAAAAAATTAATCAACGAGTTTTCTACCAAACTTAATTGATTTTTTTAAACTTTCACTAAAGCTTCATCTTGAAGATGATGAAGATGATCTTTGTTGCAATCTTTTAAGAAACTTCAGTGACTAAACGTGTATTTTTGACTAACGGAGAGTTTAACAAAAGTTAAGACAATGACTAATTTGGGAAGTTATTTGGCATGTAAGGATGATTTTTGCAGTTTCGTTAACACAAAGACGATTTTGACAAAAAACACTAAACATAGGGACGATTTTGGCAATTTTGTCTATAAAGTATTATATGTATGTAAAACAAAAAAAGTATGTATACAATAAGGGTAAAGCAAAAAAGTGAATAAAAAATTATTAGAGGATGATAACATTTTTTTTAGTGTATGTTTTTTGTCCGTTGACTATTAAATTAAAACAGAGTGAGTACAATAAATCAAACTTTATAATGATTAGTTGAACCATAACTATGCACTTAACTAATTAATTATAAGATATTTGAATAATAAAATTTTGTAAAAAAATTATAAGATATTTGAGTCTTAATTAAATATTAGATACTATCGAGGGATATTCAAATGAATTCAACTTTTAAGTTGAGATCCAATTGATCAATCAGAGTGCGAAATGTGGCGCGACAATCACATGTGATTGAAAAAAAATTCTTTTCTTTTTTCCAAGAAAAAAAAATTTTGAATTTTTTTTTTCCAATCACATGTGATTGGATTTAACATGCAGTAAATCACATGTGATTCTGCATGCCAATCACATGTGATTCTGCATGTAAATAACATGTGATTGTAAAACTCAATCACATGTGATTCTGCATGTCAAATTCAATCACATGTGTTTGAAAAAAAAATTGAAAAAAAAATTGAATTTTTTTTTCTCAATAGATTGTCGCGCCACATATCATACTCAGATTGATCCCTTAGATATCAAAGAATTTTTGAATTCACATGATTAAAGCTAGATAATATTATCTAAAAATCTTAGTCTTCTTATACTCGACTGGAATGAAATATTCACATGCGTTGATAAGGAAAGAGGCATACTTAATCATACCTCTCAATGGGGGTAGGTGGGAATGACCATTTATTGAGTCCACAAGAACTTACAATCTTTGAATAAATTAGGATTCTATTAAGAATGCTACACACACATACACACACGTACGCATGTATACAACTAGTTTAAACCATTTCTCCCCATCACAACTACCTCAACCCCAAATGGGTTTCAAAAACAATCTTTTAATATGTGCTACAATTGAAAGTGAATCCACACAAGAAATGATGAAATCATTGGAAAAAGCTAAAGAAGAAGGTGCAAATCTTGTTGAGCTTTGTGTAGATTCCATTTTTTCATACAATATTTCTGATGTTGAGCTTCTTTTGAAACAAAGAACTCTTCCTGCAATTGTTTCATTCAGGTACCTCATCTTTCATTTATTGACATTCTTTTAGCTTTTGTAAATGGGTTTTTTAGAGTGAAGAAATGAGTATCTACATTTTGCTACCTCTATATCTTTGCATAATGATGAATTGAGTATTGTTATTGTGAAAGGGAGATGACCATTATTTTTTATATATCTACTAAAATTATGGATTAAGAATTTGTAATGCATAATGATGGTGGATATATCACTGGTCATTGTAAAAATGTTGATAGTTGACAATGTTGACTGAACAGACATTATATTAGTCTTTTGGCCTTTGGCGAAATTTCGAGCAAATTTGTCATTTAAATCGTTCAAAAACAAACATCATTAGTCAAATACCGTCAAACTAAATGTGCAAATTTGTCATTTAAATCGATCAAATACGATAAACGAGCTGATTGTCTTTCAAACACATTTTCATTATCAACTAGTCTAAAAGTTTTCTTAATTGTTAACAACAAAATATGTTTGATCATGAAGGTTAGTTAGGTAATTATCATTACTAGCTTATTGCACGTGCGTCTCTTTTTTTTTTTTTTTTTTTTTTTTTTTTAAATGACAAATCTACCATCTTAATACTACTCCGTATTTTTTTTTTTTTTTTTTTGTGAAAGATACCATCTGAATACTACAGTATAAGTCTATAACACATAGTATGTACAATCACTATGAATATTAGAGTAATATTTACGGCCTAAGTAAGACTTAACCTCAAACTTTTTTATTGAAAGGTTCTTTAACATACCGCTAGGCCAAAAAAAATTCGTGTTTAACATCCACTAGTTTGTACATGTTGAGACCACTAAATAATTCTCCATTATTTTTATCCTTGTAGTTTAGTTCATAAAGTTTTGAGAGCAAAACAAGAAATGGAATAGTTAATTAAATAAATTTAATAAAAAATTTTGAAAGTTAGAGAAGACGACGAGAGTTTTTAAGGTGCATGCACATGCGAGTCAGACGCCACCAGTGGTAGGTTGCTATACATCCATGTCAGCAATTATTAGAAATTTTAGTTTTTATGTTGGTCTATTTCTTTACCGATAGTTAATACTTTCATTATTATGTAAAAAATAAAAAAGCACAATTTGCATAAGAATGTGTTAATACAATTAAGGTAAAATGGGAAAGTTGTCAAATTGTTTTGGATAAGACCATATATAATCCAAACTGTGATGTCAAAGGCAAACTGTGTACTTTTTGATGATGCAACAATGTAAGTGAAGTTTTTTAATGACGAGTGTTAAATTTAAGTATTAAATTTATGGTGAGTGATGTCGTAAAATATTGTTGGTGTTAGATATAAAATATATTAATTAAGAATATATAAAAATTAATGCTAAAATCTGATTGGCGGGAGAGAATTTGACACTTTCTCCCATTTCCGTCACATATATGACTAACGCCTCTTTTCCGTCAGCTCTGACGCCTCATTAGAGGCGTCAGGAGCCTTGCCACCTAGCTTTCCATGTCATCGGAATTTTTGATGTCTCATTAGAATTGGTCTAAGAATTTTCTGTTGGCAAAATAAATAAATGCTTATATTATGTTTAAATTATTAAAAGTGACCATAGCATCATTTAATATAGTGTTCATGGTTCACGAATAATTGAAGAGGATGGTGGGGTGTGCTAGAAGTTGGAACATATTAATGTCGTGATCGTCTTATCCTCTGACTTTTTATTTAATACGTCTCTTAGATTATCACCCGATATCGCATTAACTTTCATTCTAGAGCAATTTAGATCACGGATAATAGTGACTATGACGTGGAGTTTTTTGGTGAGAGTTGGTGAAAGTTTCAGGTGATCTGATAATATATAATTAGAAGTTCATTTGTCAAGATAAGAAAATGATTAAAAAAAATAATTTAGTATTGACAAGCACTTCAAATTTGCCCCGTTTTTCAATTACCAACGTCATACATTCCACCCCCACCCCAAACGCTTCATTACAGACTTTTGTGGGCGTTTCTCATGCCACGCACGGGCATTCATGGCCAAAACACTCCATTATCTATGGTGTATGTTTTCATTTTTGACATGCCATGTTCGGTCCTCATCATGAAATCTACACAACATGACAAGACCACTCTAAATCATGACTTCTTCACCAGAACAGAGTGTCACATCAGCATTTCTTCATTCTTCCTACGGACACAACCACTACAGTCATGACATATATCCTCAACATGACATAACCCACATCACCCGAGTACAATTCTTGGCTATGCCAAATTGTTCAAAAAGGGAGTGTGACTAGAGGGTGCGCATAATGCGCAATTCACCCGGTACCAGGTCTCGCGCTCGGGGGGCTCGATTACCCGAGGTTTTACCTTATATGGGGGAGCCAATGTGCTCGTTCATAGGAGGGTTTTCCTCGCTTTCCTAAACAAAAAAAAAAAAAAAAAAAAAAAAAAAACATGACATAACCCACCTTTAATTATATTAATATTTATATTTATAGTTATTTATACTATTTATATTATTTTACCAATGTTATTTATATTATTATCAATATTATTTATATTTATATTATTTTATCAATGTTATTTATATCATTATCAATATTATTAATTATTAATATCCACCACATAAAAGGTTAAGCATCATGCTCCATTATGTTATCTCATGACAAAATTCAGGGCGAGCCTGGTGAGGGCACATCACTACTATCGGTGCCTAAAAGGCACGCATAAAACATGACTTGTTAGGAGTGGTCCAACAATATAACGTATTGAAACAATATTACAATCTATTGGAAAAGAAGTTATGGAGTCTTTCATAGAAGTAATGTTTTTCCCCTAAAGAATTCAATTCAGTACTAAGAGTAAGTCGAGAACCCATTTCGATACTATGGGAGGTTTAGTGCGGGTAGGTTGATTTATTTTATTTTTATTTTTATTTTTATTTTTTACAAAGCCAAACAATTATATTATATGGGTAGGTTGATAACCCACATCAGAAGGCATTCTACTCCAAAACACGGTACTTCGTATAGTTTTTTTTTTCTTACATTTTATCCTAACAATCCTTCAAATAATTTAAGAGTGTGCCGTATGTCATTCACTTATTCTATTCTGATTTTTAATCACATATGCAATATCAATTATAAAATGACAATGAATCGGATATGGATCAGGTGAACCTATATTCATATCAAAATTCATTTATTTTTTAAAGTCGATATCCATATCCATTTAAATATAAGTTATCTATCCATATCCATATCCGTTGGATGAAGCGGGTAAACGGATATCCGTTGGATGCTTGTTTTTCTAAAAATATTCCTCTTATGACATGAAATCATCAAAATATTTTTAACAAAGATATGTAATATACGCAAAGTATACGAATTTAATATAACCACATAGTTGTACCTTCACAATTAATATTTTCGATAACATTTTACTAGTTTATAGTGTACATATATAAGTATA
Organism: Rutidosis leptorrhynchoides; assembly: GCF_046630445.1. NCBI lineage: Eukaryota > Viridiplantae > Streptophyta > Magnoliopsida > Asterales > Asteraceae > Rutidosis > Rutidosis leptorrhynchoides. The sequence continues at coordinate 154,195,864 of NC_092338.1, read as the reverse complement.
TGTAAATGTAAACGCATATATTTAAGTAAATATGTATATATCAATTAATATTTTCGATAACATTTTACTAGTTTATAGTGTACATATATAAGTATATGTAAATGTAAACGCATATATTTAAGTAAATATGTAAATATTTATATGTATATATCAATATATGTATTCGGGTGGCAAATAGATATATCCATGGATGAGAAATTATCACCCATACCCCCATCCACCACTTTTTCACATCATCCATATTCATATCCACTTATCATCCATTTAAATCATTCATATCCATTTAAATAACATCCGCTACCTCTGAACGGAAAGGCCCACGTTTTGGAGTTTTTTCGTTGAATAAATGAGAGAGAGTGGGAGGGCGGCTAGGTTGGAAGGGGGCTCGTCAGGGGGAGCAAATCGAAAACTCCTTCGAAAGATAGGGCTTTCCGGAGAATTTGGTGTCTTTCTATTTAGAAACAAAGGACCATAAGTATAATTAGACACTTGCCATCTTTAATTAACTGAGTAGGATGATTGTTAGAATCAAATAGCACTACTCTAAATTTTCTTATATAAACTAGTAACTAGTAAATGGATAAGGTTTTGTCTGTTCTCTTTGATTTCCATTTTTTAGAAAAAATAAAATAAATTATTACTCACATACAATACAATGTTTTATTTTTTCTTAAATTTTGTATGATCCGATTATGATGTACAGTAAGTTGTAACATAGGCAATGGAGGATGAATTTTTTAAAAGTAAATCTGGGCCAATTTAAGACAAAAAGCCCAATGGGCCTTTTTGATCGTGATGAATCACCCTAATAATAACATTTCTGTTCATAATTTTCAGGCTAAATTCACAGAAAAATTCAAAGCACAAATGCTTGCAAGTTTTGAGACTCGCAATTGAATTGAACGTAGAATTTGTTGAAATTGATATGGAGGTTAGCCCAATTTCCTTGGAACTTTAGGTGTTCATTGGTTCAGTTTTCTATTTCCTCTGTTTATTCGGTTTGCTTTTGAAATTTTAGGCCTCAACACTGAAATCTAGTGGAAAAAGTGAAAAGCCAATTATAAAGTCATAGATGAAACTGAAAATCAAATTTCAATTCGGTCAATATGTGAAACTAAAAAACAAATATTAATTTAACCAGATAATAAGAACAAATAGATTTGTGAATTCAACTTTAGTTGAATTTAACACTCCTAATTATTAGTTGAATTCAGTTTTGAGTTCAATTTTTGATTTAACCAATTCAAAAAAGTAGAAGTGAATTCAAATTCATTTTGATTTTCTTTTTATTCAGTTCGTGTTCGTTTTCGAATTAAACGGTTTGAAACCAAATATTGAACATAGAATGAACTTTCTAAAAACATATGTAGTGACCTGAAAGTGTTTATTTATGGTACAGTTGGCTACTGATGAGGTGATTAATGAGTTGATGGTAAAAAGAGCAAATACAAAGATAATAGTCTCAAGCTATGTGAAAAGTGGAATACAATGTTGCAAAGAAAAATTAGGGAATTTGCTTGTGGCACTTCAGACAACTGGAGCTGATATTATCAAAGTTGTGACTCAAGTTGCTTATATTACAGATGTAGCTCCTGTATTTCATGTTCTTACTCATTCTCAGGTATCATCACTTATTTAACGTCTTGTTTAACTTAAAATGTTTAAAGTTGGCTCGGTGACCTATTCTAACCGTTTCCTTGACTACCCAAAAGATGTTTTTATAGTGAGGTTCGAACCTAACATATCCTCTTGTGAATACATCAGGGCGTCTTATCACTAGGTTACCATAGGTGATAAATGGAGCCTACTTGTGTGGTAAAAATAGTGTATAGACCACTCTAGTATGTTATGTTGTATAATTAGTAAGATCTTTCATTTGAAAATCTTCAAAGTAATCAAAATGCCCGTATATTTGAGAATACGAAACTTATTTGCTGAGGTGACAGCTTTTAAAAATTGAAGGACTTTTTTGACATTCAATGTGTTTTTATCGGAATTGGTATACATGAAACTCAAGGATGTAAAAGTTAGTCGGCTGGGACCTTGTAGGGACTACTCGACTTTGGGCCATATTTGACCGTTTTTTACCAAATAAATCCGACTTCAACCAAATAAATTCGACTTTGGCCTATTTTGACCGGTTGATCGACTTTGACCAACTTTGATTGGCGACTTTGAACGCTTGCTTAGTCGGGTTGGACTAGTCCTCAAATCCGACTAGTCGGGGACCAACTTTTACAACACTGACAAAACTAGATGTATAAATGAGTGGCCGTTAAATTAGTTGGGTCAATTATGTATAAAGTGTATGATAAAGGTTAAAAAGAACATATTTTATACATTGTTAGCTCTTTAACTCATTGGCAGATCTAGGATTGGTAGTCACTGGTGTCACCGGTTAAAACTCCAAAACAATTACTACTAGATGTCTTATATCAATGGTGTCACTCAAAAAAATTTACAATATCCACTGGTGTCACTAGTTAAAAACCCAAAAAAAATTCCACCGCATCGCGTTTTTTAGTGTTGTCCCGTGCAACCACTGGGGACTAAACTACATCCGCCCCTGATTTAACTGTTTAAATATTGTATGCAGTTTGTTGCACAAATAATTTTCTCATCGTGAATTGTCAAAAGGGAAAAACCTTTTCATCTGCAATGAAGGGAGTGAAAACTTTTATAGATGTGTAATGCCTGAGTTGTGTGATATGTAACATTTTGTAGGTCCCAGTGATTGTAAGAGCCGTTGGAGATAGAGGTCTTATAAGCCAATTGTTGGGCCCAAAATACGGCGCCTTTATGGTATGTGGTTCGTTAGGTGGGCGATCTGTACCTGGCTTGCCATCTTTACTAAGCATCAAGAACGTTTATAAGCTTGATAATGTAGATTTAGATACAAAAGTATTTGGTGTGGTATCGAATCCAGTTGGTCATAGCAAAGGTCCTTTGTTGCATAACCCTGCGTTCAGATATTGTGGTTATAATGGAATTTATGTCCCACTACTTGTTGATAATATTAAGGAGTTCCTTAGAGTGTATTCATGTACAGACTTTGCTGGTTTCAGGTACTTCAATCGATTCATTTGATCATTGACTTTCTAGAATCTATAGGAAATGGATTAGTTTTTATTAGGGTGGCAAAATGAGCGGGTTGGGCAGCGGGCTATTTTATATATGGGCCAGCTTGGCCGAGTTAACCCAAAACACTTTTTTGTCCAATTTTATTTTTATTATTACCATAGCTACTAGTTAGTGTGCCAAATATGATTTAAGTTATGTTTTTCAATAACTATATTTTGTTAAAATGAAAAGGTGTTAAGCATTAAAGATACCTTCCTTGTAACCTTTTAAGCTAGTTTTTTTTCACTCATTAGAGATACAACAAATTTAATACTGTTTATTGACTAGGTCTTTCTAATGCGTGCCTGTATTCTCTTTAGTATTGGATTGCCACATAAGGAAGCAGCGGTAGCATGCTGCGATGAAGTTGACCCCCTCGCTAAAGTAAAAGTTTTTCTTAGTGATATATAATATATATAATGGTTATGGTTATAATCTTTGTATATCATGTTCCATTTGACCTGAATTTTGGACATAATTTGCTTATTGTCAGTCAATAGGAGCTGTAAATACCATTGTGAGACGACCATCTGATGGAAAACTGGTTGGTTACAACACCGATTGTGATGCTTGCATTACTGCAATTGAAGATGCACTGCAAGGTAACATAACTGCTTTTTATGCAATGATATAGTTTAATTTTGTTTACTTGAATTTTTTTTTTTTTTTTTTTCCTTTGTTTTTCAACTTGTAATTGCAGTCGTTTTATATGGATGAATATTCATAATAACCAAAACAGTTTTGGCCCATCGAAAATTTAATAAGATCATATTCAACTTGCTAGTTTTCATGATATGATCAATCGTTGAGTTTTACCGATGAACAGAGAAGCAGAAACCAAATGGGAAGGTACTAAATGAGTCGCCTATTTCTGGAAGATTGTTCGTATTGGTTGGAGCTGGAGGTGCAGGAAGAGCACTAGCTTTTGGTGCCAAAAGCAAAGGAGCACGTGTGGTTATTTTCAATCGTAACTTTGGTAAACCTTTTGACTTAAAACGTTGACTAATTTAGAAGTTTGATAACTTTTTTATTGACGGTAAATTTTCTTGGACAGAGAGAGCAGAGTCTCTTGCACGAGCAGTTTCAGGTGAGGCTTTGCCGCTTGAACAATTGGAAACGTTTTGTCGCGAAGACGGAATGATTCTTGCGAATTGTTCTGCGATTGGTATGGAACCAGATGTACATCTAACACCAGTTTCCAAGGTTCTTTTTTATTTTTTTTTTATTTTAACAATATATTTGTGAAAATGGATTGTGAGTATGAATATGAAGTTACTAACATAGTTAATTTCATTAGGAGCATTTAAGATCATATGATCTTATATTTGATGCGGTTTATACGCCTAGAAACACGCGGCTTTTGCAAGAGGCTGTAGAGGTTGGTGTTACGGTAGTAAGCGGTGTTGAGATGTTTATAAGACAAGCTCTTGGTCAGTTCAAATTGTTCACAAATGGATTAGGTACTCATTCTTATCTCCCTGCTTTATGAGCTATTATTTTTCTGTATGCATGTTTCGTTTTTCTACTTTTTGAAGAAGTGATTAATATTTAGATGTCTGTTCATTATCACATAATTTTATTAAAACAAGGTCGCAAAAATCACTAATCGGGTAGTACTCTGTCGGGACTTTTTATGGAGTACTCGGGGCAACTTGGGTGACCCAGTTTGACTTTGACCGATTTTGACCAAGTTTTGACAAATTTTGACTTATATATCGATTAATCACAAGTTTTGGCCGAATTATGACCGATTTTTCCAGTAATCCCGAGTTTTGAGTACTGCCCCACTTGCAAAAATTGAGTACTCGTGGAGTAATTCCGAGTTCTGCAACACTGATCTAAACATATTTGAGTCGTATAAACAGTGGTAGAAAGTCTTTGTATCCTTGCAACAGGTCTCTGGTTCGAACTTCACTGGGTAAATTTTTTAAGATGGCCAGGAAAGGGTCATAAACTGTCTATATTTTAAGGCGCGTAGAGCCGAATCACAAAAAGACTCGCTGTAACCTGAACTGGAAAAACTTTATCCGTTTATATATTTAAGTCAAGACAACTTTGTGTTTATTTGGGAGAAGAATAAAGAAAATTACATTAGTATTTTATTAAGATGGTAGTACAAGTTATTCAGATTACAACTTATCTCTATGAAGAAAAAAAAAGAGACATGTTTTGAATGTGGAAATTTGGATAAATGACTGAACAACATTTTAAGTTTCTGAAAAATGAATCTAATGTTTCTTCTATACTACAGCACCGGAGGACTTCATGCGCAAGGTTGTACTAGAACAATTTTAATTATTTCAACAACCCTCTTGGCTCGGGTTCCAAACACGCATCGATGGGCAGAAGAGTACAAAACCACTTGTACATTTGCCAGATTGCTTGAGATATTATGGAAGGTGTAGTAAACAAAAGAAATTCATACATGAGGATGATCTGTACGTGTATTTTACTTAAAATTGTTCAGGTCTGTTGTTGAATCAATAATGGATCTAGATTGATTACTGTATATATACCTTTTGAATTGAATCAATAATGGAGTTTTTCAACCGTTATCAATACACCGGTTAGTAGTAGACTATAGACTATAGTAATAGTAATACATACATAACGTTGGATCTTGGGAATTAAAAATAAAAACCAGTGAAATGACCCGTGGAAACACGGATTTGTTTAAACGAAACAGTGATATTTTTAGGTATTAAGTGAATGTAAATGTTAAAAGTCATTTAGTTTATTGCCCCGTGGAATCACGGATTCCGACTAAGAAACTTGTCATTGATTTTACAAACATAAAGTTCGCTCAAAGTTGAATATTTATATTTATATTTTTAATAATAATAATTATTATTAATAATAATAAATGTCTTTTAAATTTTTTTAGAAAAATAAAATTACAATTTATGAGAGATTAATATTTTCTTTTATAAAAGATTTTGTGTTATTTTTTAATTAAATTAATATATAATTATGACATTATCATTATGAAAATTGAAGGTTAATTTAGCTTAATGATGATGTTATCATTTTAGAAGTTTATTAGACTATATAGATAATAATCATTATTCTCTAGTTTTGTCTTGAAATATAAAACAAAAGGAAATAAAAAGGAAGGTGATAAGATATCAAAATAGTAGCAACAACAGATTAAGGAGAACAATAATGTCACTCTCTATCGTAACTAAACTATTCATCCTCTTAATCTTCCACATCAGCACCACATCAACATCAAAATCTTATAACTAACTCATAAAATCCTATAACTAAACACTGCCTATCATGGCTAAAATATATTCCTCTTAACTGTCACATCATTAAATAATTTTCTTTTATATTTATTTTAACTAACACCAAAATAATTATTATTTTTTAAACAACACATATTTATAAACACAAATATGGTTACTTTTTTTTTAAATTTAAAAAAAAAAAAAAAACAAATTAAAGATCTACAATACCAAATCTTAAGTACTCGTTGCTTATTTATAAGTGACAAAATTAATTTGCAAAAAAAAGGACCAAAAAGGAGAAGCTTGCAAATGTCAAGGACCAAAATATTGCAAAAATGAAAATATTTATCTTTTTCACCTACTTGGTGTACTACCATCAATAAACCATTACCACCATCAAATAAAATACCGTCACTACTGCACCATCAATTTAAACCATCACCAACGTATACGGGGTATAAAATAAAATGTTGAATGGGGTATCTGGTTACAAAAAGGTACTAGTAGACCTCACTAATGCCTATAATGAATCAAGATGCATTCGTTAAATCCATAGTGAAAGCCCTATAACTAATGACTATAATGAATTGGTGCCTATTACATTATGCGGTTAATGAACGGGTGGTGACGGTTGGCTACGGATAATGCTCTCATAGGGAGTGGTCTAACAGTAATACAAGATTGATAACGAAGTGATGATGAATGAAGAACAAATGTTTGATAATATTCAAAGGAAATCAAATACTTGAATTAATAATTGAAAGACAAAATTGCACCGGAGGTCCCTGTGGTATGTTCGAAATAACAAGTGGAGTCCAAAAGAATTTTTTCACCTTGGGGGGTCACTGTGGTTTGCAATAGTTTCACGGAGGGTCCAACAGCCTAACGTCTGTCAACATTTAACGTTTTTGGGCCTCACATGACTTGCACATGAGGGTAGTTTCGTCTTTTTGAAATTTGCTGTGTTCATACCTTATCCTTTTACTCTCTTTTTTTTACTGTAAATTTTTCATCCACCCAAAAATTATTAACCCTAAATTAAATTGAAACCCAACAAAAGTATGCAGCTAAAATACGGTACATGCGTTTAATTTGCATTCAACGAAAACTGGAAACAAAAAAACACTTACCATCTACGTTTCTCCCTTTCTATCTCATCTACAAAGTTACATATCAATTTTGTTCAACTTTTATTCTTTGATATTATAAATTAGTCCAATGCAAATCAGATCTTGAAATGAAATCAGAAAAAGGAATGAATCAGATTGCATGTCTTAGATTCACATTATGTAAAAAGGTACTAAAATTAAGCTTCTAGGTAAAAATGAAATTGTTGTAAGACCCGTGTATTTTTCTTTGTACATATGTGTATTTATAAGTATTCAGGTGTGGGTTTTGTGGTATATAATTAAAAAGCAAAAGAAGCTGAACTGGGCATTTGGCGCGCCGCGCGGCTGACAGATTTTCTCTTCTTTTTAAATTATATATTTTGAGGGCAATTTGGTAAAATCACTTAAGGGCCGAATTTAGTTTTGGAGCTTCATTCACTCCATTCCAAACAACCTTATCATCTTCAATTCAATTCTTGAGAGAGAGTGCATTTCTAGAGTGAGAAAGCTCCATTAAAGGAAGAAGGAGGTTGAATCGGGTCTTAGTGCGAGTTTTAAAGTCGTTCATCTAGTCGATAGCTACGTGGTGATTGTGTTGGTAAGTTATAAAACCCAATTTCTTACTTTAATTGCTTTAAGGGTTAGGTTTTGGGCTAGTGATGAACCAAAGACCCATTTTGTTAGTATTTTGGGTGATTATGGGTTATGAAGACTCATTGATGACTAACCTAGGGTTTGAATGTGTTAATTGGACTTTTGAGTCTTAAATTTGGTTAGTTAGTTGCTAGAACACTTTAATAATATGTAAATGGGTGTTATTGGGTATGAATGACCCAAATGGGTGTGTTGACCTTGAAATGGGTCAAATGAGTCTTTAATGACCTAAGTGGCCTAGCAAGTATGAAAACGAGTTAGCCTTGTGACCTAAATGTGTTTTAAACCCATCTTGACGAATGATTAGGGTTTTGGTGTGTGTTGACCCAAATTAGGGTTAAGGGTGCAAATGGGTTGAAATTGCACCTTGGGTCAAAATGGCTTAGAATGGTGAAAGGGTTTGGTTGACCGACTTGAGTTTGCGTTTGATGATGTGTATAATATGTTAGGTACGTTACTTTGAGGTCTTGCAAGCTCGGGTATCTTTTCACAAGACTTTGAGGTGAGTGGAATAATTATATGCGTATGTATATAATGTATCTATTTGTTGTAGCGTGAAATGTGTAGTGTCGAGGTGCTAAGACACCATGTTTCACGTGAAGAGTGTAGCATCGAGGTGTTAAGATGCCACTCGGGTGTAGCATCGAGGTGTTAAGATGCCACCTAGGAGTGTAGTGTCGAGGTGTTAAGACACCACTCCGTAAATTAATGAGTGATGCATCGAGGTGTTAAGATGCCACTCAGGGTGATGTGCCGAGGTGTTAAGGTGCCACCCTAGGGGTTAGTGGTGCGAGGTGTTAAGTGCCCTAACGGATGTTGTGAACACCGATGGCGTTTTCGCGAGCGCCGTTCCCTTGTACTATTGGTTAACCATGGTTATTTGTGTTGTAAGCATATTATATTATTCGAGTTATATTCATATGCGGTTATTATGCTAGCTTGTGGTATTGGAGATTTATAGCTTGTTATTGTGACGATAAGCTAAGTGTGTATGCTAGCGTGTTTGCGGTTTAGTGTGTAAGTGTATGCAAGTAGGTATAATTATATATGTATTCGTATAATTATTGCATTCACTAAGCTTTGCTTACCCTCTCGTTGTCAACTACGGATTTTGTTGGATTGTTGGCTCCGGCTTCGAAGTCACCTGACGAGGGCGATGGATTGTCGACTCCGAGGTACTACCACTGTTGTGTTCCTCGATCGACATATTTAGGGTTTGTATTGATTTGGGTTATGATTATGATTAATAGAATTAGGTTTCCTCAATCGACTCGATGATGACATATTTGTATACGTAATTTTATTTGAATATGAACAAGAATGTATATGGTTTCATTAGAATATGAGCTCACCTGGTGGGTTCTACAAAAGAGGAAGATAAAGATAAGGAAGCAAAAGAAGACAAATATGGAAATGACAATTTTACCCTCATGTGCTTTGCACATGTGTAATTTAACTGAAGGATCAGACGTCCGTTAGTGATTTGGGCCCCCCGTGAAACTATTGCAAACCACAGTGACCCCTCAAGGTGAAAAAATTCTTTTGGACTCCACTTGTTATTTCGAACATACCACAGGGACCCCCGGTGCAATTTTGTCTAATTGAAAGGATAAAATTCAGAGGCAATCCACAAATGGATGCTCCCTGCCTAATCAGAGAAGTTGCATAAGCAAACTTCTTGCCCAAGCTACTTTACAGCCGATCACCAAAAGACGTACATCCAAACATGAATCTAACCCTAAATGACACACTAATATATAGACTTTCAATTGGGCTATTAATTATTGTGCTGGACTATTCTCTATCAGAAGGACTTCCAATTTTGAACGTAAGGGAGTGTCATTAATCAAAAGATCTGGCCAAAAGCGAATATCATTCTTGTTACCCAGTTTATTTTTGAATGCGTCTTTGGGAATAATACGGGTGTGTTCAAGAAAAGCATTTAAGAAACATTATCAAAGTTACAATTTATACGAAGTCAACATGTGAAGAAAATCAATATCATTGTAAACTACATAAGCTATTGGTATGACAACTAAAGTTAATAATTAAAAATTATAATCCTCAAAAGTTATCATACACAAATAGAAATACGATAAGTTTAGTTTTATTCCATATATACAATATACAAATATCTCATATATTGGACCAACTGAATAACTTCAGCATGAGACCTTTGAAAGACCATTTAAAATGACTATATTCTACTAACAATCATAACCATAGCAACTATCATACCACACTTGTTATTTAATTTACATAAAAAAGAATATATGATGAGCACAATTATGACCAAAAGCAACAATGATGATCAAACTGGTTAAATTAGCCTTGTGACAAAAAAATACAACCATACCAATCCAATGATTGGTCCTATTGTTTCATTTTACTGTTGATAACTAACCATAAACTTAAGTAAAGTAATCAACAATAAAGAAATGGGTTAAGTTTGTCACCCATAAAAGGGTCGATTTTACTACAATTTTTCATGTAATACAGTTCACAATAATAAAATTAAATTACACATGTAACTTCACTACATTAAGTATGCACACGTAGTTAATATCTCGTATAATACCCATTTGACCCAATTTTAATATATCTCGTCTCAAATTATTCAAACGTAAATGGGTCAAAACACCACGTCTACACAATCCAAATCCAAACAGACATACCTTGAGACTCAATGATTATGTCATATTGTTGGTAAGTAGTTGGCTTCTTGGGGATGCATAGTCAATACAAATGGTTCTGCTTGAACAATAATGGTCGTTCATTGCTCTTGTACTCTCATTCCCATCACCAAACCTAACACATCCATAAACTTTGGAAAATCTAATATATGTATCGATAATATTTTTGCACCTTTGACTCGACAATTGTATATCAGCCTGCAAAGGTATCACACAACAATGTTTCAGTTAGATACATTAAGTGCCAAGTCTTCTATAAATATAGATAGATCTAAGCGTCTGAGCATTTCACACTTGTACTAAAGATTGCCCAGTTCAAACTGAAAGTTTGATCACTATTAGGCATCATAGCCTCTTCAACGACCCAAGTAAATACAAATGAGTCCAAATGAATTCTTAAGCATCACCTGTGACAACCCGGAAATTTCTGACCAAATTTAAACTTTATCTTTATATTATTCTGACACGATAAGCAAAGTTTGTTAAGTTAAATTTCAAAAATCTTAAACTGTGTTCATACATTCATTTAACCTCGACCAAATTCCAACGATTCACGAACCATTATATGAACAGTTATGATTATATATGTATATGTGTATATATATTATAACTTGAAAACATTAACAAAGTATTAGATGTATAATACTTTACATGAACGTATTTGTTTCAAAATATATTTAATATGGTTATCAATGAAATTAGAAAATAATATCAAATGATTGATTTATCAGATTTATTGTACGATTATGAATCTCTGTAAGAGGTCCACTTTGATTTAAGAAACCTTTCCTTTTAGCGGTATTCGGAATATTTGATAAAGTGATTTACATGTAAGAACAAATGTGTCAATTGACGAACGTTAGACAAAAGTTAGTGGGGAATTGGATGTCATAATATTCAACTGGCCTATTTTCAAATGTGAGTAAACGATTTCAAAAAAAAAAAAAAAACTGAATTATTATTATTATAATCTATTATTTTATAAGGATAAATTGATTTTATAGAATTAGAAGAATTTAAGCTTTATATTATAAATATATATATATATATATATATATATATATATATATATATATATATATATATATATATATATATATATATATATATATATATATATAGCGTTTTAAGAACGTAAACGTAATACGACATAGTAAATTCTATTATTTAAATGATTATATATAATAATCTTTGAAATATAATTATTTTGGAAAAACTAAAAATCTTATTATTAGATAAATATTTCAAACATATATATTATGTATAAATTTATAATTCTAAATGAAAAGATAAATATATATATATATATATATATATATATATATATATATATATATATATATATATATACTCATAAAACGTTTCAATTTAAAATAATACATTTTTGACAAAACAACGAAATATTGATTTATAGAAGCAAATGACCAAAACACTCAAATGAATAAGTTACACTTTGAGTGGAATTGTTTTTCATTGATTAAGTCTAATTATTGTTAAAGGTACGAATCACGAAACATAAAGTGCTAGTTTTCTCAGCGTACGAAATGGCGTTTGAAAAACCAGAACCGGCACGTAAGTCGAGCGTCAACGTACTATTCATTGGTGCTAAAATTACAAATCAACTATGCACGAGAATATAATATAATATTTAATTAATTCTAAAGATTAAATATATTATATATTAAATATTATTTATAAAGTTGTCGGTAGTCATAATTTTGCATATGTGAATTGTAATTAGGACTCATGCACTCGCATGAGATCCCTCTCACAAACTCATGTGAGTGCATGAGGGGGTAGGTGAGGATATATCTCTTTAAAAGTCGAACGATTTAGTTTTCTGAGTTCATTTTCATTCTATCTATTTATCTATCTCTCGCATTTCTCACCATATGTATAAATTATAATTATTTTTATTATTAATATTAATATTATTAATTATATTATTATTAGTAGTTTTAGTGTTAATATTATTAGTATTATTATATATAAATTACTATGACGAGGTCATGAGCGAGTTATTTCAAACGGGTTTTTCGAGTGGGATAGGGCTAAGGAAATTATGGGTTATAGCTATGGAGGTGATGGGTAATGTTCGGGTGTATGCTCATGAGGTCGATCTAGTGTTTATCATCTCCGTTGCCTCTACGTACCTTTCCTGCAATATTGAATCTCAATATTGATACGTGAGCACTCATAACTTAACTTTTATATATTAATAGTGTATCCCTGACTAGTGCTCGAGTATATAGGATTATGCATGCTTGTATTTTTGACATTATCGATAGATAGGTTATGTTGAATCCTGAATTAGTTACATATGCAGTTGAGATAAGGTATAAGATATGCATGTCGTTGGAAAGCTAGCGAAAAATTAAGAACTTTTCATTTAGATATCGAATGGTTTCGATGAACGGATTAGAAGTTATAGTCAATTGAATTTTTGTATTATTATTAAAAATGATTATTATTATCGTCGTTATTATCGTCGTTATAATTTTATCTAATTATTATTATTATTATTATTATTAATATTATCAATAAAAGGTATTATCATTAAAAATTGTTATTTTTTTTATTTATTACTATCGTTAAAGTTATAACTAGTATTATTATTATTAATTTCATTAAAATTGTTATTAGTATTATCATTAATATTATCATAATATTTATTATTATTAGTATTAATAACACCTAATTACTATGATTACTATTATTATCATTATTATGAACGCGATATAAAAGACGATTAAAACCTATTAAAAGAATCGATTAGGAAATAATGAGTATGGATATCATGATGAAATTTAAAATATCGTAAGATATTGATTTAGATAAAATTATCGTTTTTTATTATTTTTATCACCATTATTATTAAAAGTATTATTAATATTAAAACTATCATTTTTACAAAATTATTATTCTTAATAGGAATATCGTTGTTAATATAAAATTTCATTATTGTTATTAATAAGAATTATCATTTTATCATAATACCATTTTTCGTAAATAAAAATATTATTATTATTATTATTAGAATAATAATAATTATTATTACAAAATAATATAACGTTTACTTACTATTATTATTAATGATATTATTTTATCAAATAAATATGTGAAACAAAGATATTTTTCTACGTGTAAAATAATTACATTAATAATACCTATCATATTATTTTTATGATATTAAATGAACTCTATAAATTTATTTACTTAAGATATATAAAAGTATATTTTTATCATATATAAGTTTTAAATATAAATTTTATTAACAAATGACTTTTAAAAATATTAAATATATATAAAAACGACGATATTTAAGTTATATAATAATCATGTATGGATTTTGGAAGTCATTTTGGGTCAAATTGATTTTTGTTGACTTTTGAATGATAATCTCGAGCATTAGGATTGTGATACACTACGACTTGACCTGAATTTGTTAGACAAATATTGACCAATATATAAATATATATACTTAAAATAGGTTAGTGAATCCGATGCCAACCTTACACTTGTTCAATGCCGTCATATGTATTTTTACTACGAAATATAGTATTATGAGTTTTATTTGCTCCCTTTTTAAATGCTTTTGCAATATATATTTTTGGGACTGGGTATACATGCGATGCATTTATAATTGTTTTATGAAATAGACACAAGTACTTAAAACTACATTCTATGGTTGGATTATCGAAATCGAATATCACCCCTTTAGCTTGGTAACCTAAGAATTAGGGAACAGTACCCCTAATTGACGCGAATCCTAAAGATAGATCTATGGGCCTAACAAACCCCATCCGAGGTACGAAAGCTTTAGTACTTCGATTTTTATATAAACGAGAGGATTCTGTTATACAGACGAGAGGATTCTGTTTTGGGGATATTCTATATGCATCTTGTTAATGTCGGTTACCAGGTGTTCACCATATGAATGATTTTACCTTAATGCAGACGAGAGGATTCTGCTTGAGGATTATGTTTATGAAAAATAGAAATCTTGTGGTCTATTATATTATTGAAAATGATTTTACCTTTATGCAGACGAGAGGATTCTGCTATTGGAATTATGTTTTAAAAAAATCTTGTGGTCTATTAAAATTATGAAAATGATCGATTATGATAAACTAATGAACTCACCAACCTTTTGGTTGACACTTTAAAGCATGTTTATTCTCAGGATTGAAAGAAATCTTCCGCTGTGCATTTGCTCAATTTAAAGATATTACTTGGAGTCATTCATGGCATATTTCAAAAGACGTTGCATTCAAGTCGTTGAATTCAGTAAAGATTATGATTAAGTAAATGACAGATTAAATCATTTATAGATGGATATTATGAAATGGTATGCATACTTGTCAACTTTCGTTGTAATGAAAGTTTGTCTTTCAAAAAGAATGCAATGTTTGTAAAATGTATCATATAGAGGTCAAATACCTCGCAATGTAATCATATGTTATTGTATTCATTCTTATGGATTAGGACGGGTCTTTACATGTGGTATCAGAGCGGTGGTCTTAGCGAACCAGGTCTGCATTAGTGTGTCTAACTGACAAGTCGTTAGGATGCATTAGTGAGCCTGGACTTCGACCGTGTCTGTATGTCAAAAGTTTTGCTTATCATTATTGTGTCAAAAATCATCTACTTATCATCCTTAGGAAAAATTACCTGCTTATCATTCTTAGTCTAGACACGCCTTGCTGCCTTGATTGCATGAATAGTGTATAGACAAAATTCATATCTTAGCGTATCTGCTAAATCATATCTTATCGTATCTATTACTGTAAACTTTGCCTGACATATTCCGTAAAATCCTCCAAAATTTACGAAATCTTTTGTCCTATATATATGGATATTCTATGTAATTAGAATACCATCCGTTAGCCAGAAAATCATTTCATATCAAAAAATCCTGTATTCAATCGTACGAAATGGAATTCGGCATCAGTTCAAGTCACTCGAATTCCGATATGGAATCCCACTCAAGCTCCGAAAGCAGTGTGACCGGAATGGATCAACCAATAAGTCATCATCTATTCTGGATGAATTAGGGATGGGTTCGTAGACTCCTCAATCATTGGAGACAAGAAGAAGGTGATCCCTTCCATCCACCACATTGCCTTCTTGGCGATGAACCTGAAGCACTTACTGGTGAACCTGTTCGAAACACCATTTTCTCTATCATTTCCAGAGTATCTCGTCACGATTATATACTACATCAAATTTTAGATTTTATTTATCCGCTCGTTCGAACCGACAATCACCCCGGTGTAATAGAGGAAGTTAACGAGCTTCGCGCTCAGGTAGTGGTTTTGGAGAATATGGTGCAAAGGTTACAAACACCAGCAGCAGCACCAGCAGCATAACCAGTACCACCATCATCAATGCCAACAGTACCATTACCACCCCCAACCACAACCGCGTCGTAAACCTCAACTTTACAATCTGTCCCACGAGCATCGACGTCAGATACAAAGGAATACCAACAGCAACACATGATGTAGTGATGATTCATAACTTCATCGAAGAAACATTCTACAACAATTATGTAATTTCTAAAGTTTAGAGATTATCTATTCTAGCCTTAACCATAAATCGGATAGAGTAGAAACCCTGACCGGAATAGTGCGTGATTTACAAACGACACAAGTTACACAAGCATTAACAGTAGTACCGTCGGCATCATCAGCATCAGCAGTACCATCAAAACCACCAGCATTAGCAGTACCGTCGACATCACTAACAGTATTACCGGCATCAGCAATGCCTACTACACCATAAATTCCGTAAACTCTATAACCACCTCAGATATCGACACCACAATCATCAACGGATATATTGTATCAACAAGTTATGAAGTATTAACTCATTTCCTCTGAAGAATTTATATGTATATTTTATATATATGAATTTTTTAAAACCACAATGTATCTTTTCGTACTAAGCTATTATGTATGAATTGAATAAGGGGAGATACTTCTCGGTTAATTCATATTACTAATATGCTATGATATACATCCTTCGTCAGCAACTTAACCATCGTTAACTACAATCTCTGTTTCAATTCAATGAATTCCATTTCATAATAAATCAAGTGTATTATTCAAATATATGTTTGATTTTACACCTTCATTATCGATGCACCCGAAACTTTTCAGACAACACCATTCGTACCTTGCAAAGTTCACAAAATTCCACGAACACTAACACCATTCACTGAAGAAATATCAATAAAAATGAATAATGAAGTATTGATTCATGATTTCATTTATGTTGAAGAAATAATCCACGAAGATTACGTAATTTCTAAAGTTTTAGGAATTATTCAATTCTAATTTCAGCCGTAAATCAAATGAGCTTAAATTAATGTTAACTTATTAAATCTATATTACATCTGAAGAAAATATACATACCTATATATTTTCATAAAAACTGTAATAAAAATTCTTTTGTACAAAATATTAATGGTGAAATTTTTTTAACGGGTAGGTAATATCCGAGAAATATATAAATTCACAATTAATATGTTACATTCTTCAAATATGATTCAACAATCATCAACTATACTCACTATTTTCTCAATGATACACATTATTTCATAAAAATCAAAATAACCATACTCATTTAAATTCAATTACATATTCTGATTTTGAAATCGCAGAGTTCAATTCGAGATATAATCGGTATCATCCCTCTTAGATTTCTAAATCTTTCAAAGCTATACTTTGACTTCAAAACTGTGTTAGAACATCATATGTATATTAACGATTACAATATGCGTTCAAATCCTCCAAAATTCCTGAAGACACTTTAAATAATAAACAATCGAGATGATGATCCAATCACATGTTACCCACAGTTATGTACCTGAAAAACTCTTGAAACCAAAGTAAAAGTTTAAACACGTATCTGCGTCAGATTCTTTGGCATATATTAGCAAAAATAACTTTGCGATTCCTTTTCAAAGTAACCAGTTTTGTCACAGCTCCAGCAAGTCAACTTCGACTTTTCAGTTGAAACATTTTATTATAACCTCGATATATACGTGGCCCTTTCACAATCATTACCGGGGAACCGTTTATGTTCCACCACATTAGCAATAAATTTACCAACAACTCCACTGATCTTTGATTTTTTCGGGAAAAAAATCATTATATTTAAACCCCATCATTTATTCATCTGCACCTTATAACGAGAATTGCCATACGAATCATCGGGAATTAGCAATTAGTATTTTGAAACCTCGCAGCATGTCTACGCCAATAGTTATATGTGTACATATTACGGACTTACACACTTCGAATGTGAAGTTTCTGAAAAACACCCTGAACTGCGGAATAGTTCTTGAAATGTTGATGAAGTAGCAAAAACTATAAATGACCTTAACAGTAAAAAGTTTGATGATAAAGAATAGTGTGTTGGCAAAGCTCAAAAAAAGAGAAGGTTTGGAACTGGAAAACGAATTGAGCAAACTATGAAGGAGGCTGTGGACAAATCACAAAGACGAAATCTACATTCAAAGAATTCAAATGATTCAGTGTCTGCTGAAGTCATTAATGAATACATTTCTCCTGACTCTAAACTCTTGCGGATAATATTCTTCATCATCCTCTGATAATAGAAATTCTAAGATATCGTCGTATCTTTCATTATAAATATCCTCCATATTTCTGAAGATATTTTCATAGCTATTCTTATCTGAAATCAATTATCTCTTCGCGCTATCTGCATTACATCATAAAGGAAACTGTTTAGTTTCTATATCATGTAAACCTTCGAGTTTAAATTTTGAATGTTGAAGTAATGTTGGAGACTGAAGTATGAGTTAGTATAATATAATGACACTTGATCAACGTGATTATATTACAGTAAGTCATGCTGAGTTTCTAATGGAACATGATGATTCACAGACCCTAACGTTATTATGTGCCATTTTACATGACTCTTACATTCTACCTAATCTTTAAACATATCAAGAAATATTTTTCTTGATGATTCGGTCTTTTCCGAATATTCTGGTAATTTGACAAATCAAGACCGTACTATTATAATTTCCTTCTTAGAAAATTAACTATATTCATTTCGAAATCCATACCTACGAATTCTGGACCGTTATTCGATTGACTTGAAGTCCGGAAGAGGAGACAAAAGCATGGAATTCTGAAATACAAGGGAAAATATAAAGCCCGACGGCAATACATAAATTACAAACTGTGTATATCGATACGTATTGCAATGTAAAGATACGGGAGAATTAAAAGCACTATAACCCCAAGGTAATAGTAAAAATAAATAAAATCCTCCGGTGGTAAATGAAAAAGAAGAATGACAAATATGAAAGTTAGGAGTATATCAAGAATCAGAACTGGATGGAGCATATTGACGAATGCTTTAAGGTATAAGTTGAGGGAGAAAGAATAGAAGGTGTGAGTTGTAAGGAAACGAAGGGGGTGGATTTATAGTAAAATATCCGACAGAGCAATCAAAACGGATGATCGCATTTAAAGCGGATCCTAATTCCCTTGATTACCGAAGAATCAAATCTTATTACGAAGATTTTCTCCAAAATCTCTTGAACTTGAAAATTAATCCTATCTACGTCAACAATTATGACGAATCTACACCTACTCATTTCACTCTCTTGTGATAGCTTCATTCGTACTTTTCACAAAATCAAATAGTTTTATCCATATTACCCAATGATGATAAAACTCTCTTTATCAACTCATATTTGTCATAATAACATTCTTACTGTTAGCCATGACAACATCAATCAAATTTCGGGACAAAATTTCTTTAACGGGTAGGTACTGTGACAACCCAAAAATTTCTGACCAAATTTAAACTTTATCTTTATATTATTCCGACACGATAAGCAAAGTTTGTTAAGTTGAATTTCAAAAATCTTAAACTGTGTTCATACATTCATTTAACCTCGACCAAATTCCAACGATTCACGAACCATTATATGAACAGTTATGATTATATATGTATATGTGTATATATATTATAACTTGAAAACATTAACAAAGTATTAGATGTATAATACTTTACATGAACGTATTTGTTTCAAAATATATTTAATATGGTTATCAATGAAATTAGAAAATAATATCAAATGATTTATTTATCAGATTTATTGTACGATTATGAATCTCTGTAAGAGGTCCACTTTGATTTAAGAAACCTTTCCTTTTAGCGGTATTCGGAATATTTGATAAAGTGATTTACATGTAAGAACAAATGTGTCAATTGACGAACGTTAGACAAAAGTTAGTGGGGAATTAGATGTCATAATATTCAACTGACCTATTTTCAAATGTGAGTAAACGATTTCAAAAAAAAAAAAAAAAAAAAAACTGAATTATTATTATTATAATCTATTATTTTATAAGGATAAATTGATTTTATAGAATTAGAAGAATTTAAGCTTTATATTATATATATATATATATATATATATATATATATATATATATATATATATATATATATATATATATATATATATATATATATATATATATATATATATAGCATTTTAAGAACGTAAACGTAATACGACATAGTAAATTCTATTATTTAAATGATTATATATAATAATCTTTGAAATATAATTATTTTGGAAAAACTAAAAATCTTATTATTAGATAAATATTTCAAAAATATATATTATGTATAAATTTATAATTCTAAATGAAAAGATAAATATATATATATATATATATATATATATATATATATATACTCATAAAACGTTTTGATTTAAAATAATACATTTTTGACAAAACAACGAAACATTGATTTATAGAAGCAAATGACCAAAACACTCAAATGAATAAGTTACACTTTGAGTGGAATTGTTTTTCAATGATTAAGTCTAATTATTGTTAAAGGTACGAGTCACGAAACATAAAGTGCTAGTTTTCTCAGCGTACGAAAGGGCGTTCGAAAAATCGGAACCGGCACGTAAGTCGAGCGTCAACGTACTATTCATTGGCGCTAAAATTACAAATCAACTATGCACGAGAATATAATATACCACGTAATATTTAATTAATTCTAAAGATTAAATATATTATATATTAAATATTATTTATAAAGTTGTCGGTAGTCATAATTTTGCATATGTAAATTGTAATTAGGACTCATGCACTCGCATGAGATCCCTCTCACAAACTCATGCGAGTGCATGAGGGGGTAGGTGTGGATATATCTCTTTAAAATTCGAACGATTTAGTTTTCTGAGTTCATTTTCATTCTATCTATTTATCTATCTCTCGCATTTCTCACCATATGTATAAATTATAATTATTTTTATTATTAATATTAATATTATTAATTATATTATTATTAGTAGTTTTAGTGTTAATATTATAAGTATTATTATATATAAATTACTACGACGAGGTCATGAGCGAGTTATTTCAAACGGGTTTTTCGAGTGGGATAGGGCTAAGAAAATTATGGGTTATAGCTATGGAGGTGATGGGTAATGTTCGGGTGTATGCTCATGAGGTCGATCTAGTGTTTATCATCTCTGTTGCCTCTACATACCTTTCCTGCAATATTGAATCTCAATATTGATACGTGAGCACTCATAACTTAACTTTTATATATTAATAGTGTATCCCTGACTAGTGCTCGAGTATATAGGATTATGCATGCTTGTATTTTTGACATTATCGTTAGATAGGTTATGTTGAATCCTGAATTAGTTACATATGCGGTTGAGATAAGGTATAAGATATGCATGTCGTTGGAAAGCTAGCGAAAAATTAAGAACTTTTCATTTAGATATCGAATGGTTTCGATGAACGGATTAGAAGTTATAGTCAATTGAATTTTTGTATTATTATTTAAAATGATTATTATTATCGTCGTTAAAATTTTTATCTAATTATTATTATTATTATTATTATTATTATTATTATTATTATTATTATTATTATTATTATTATTATTATTATTATTATTATTATTATTATTATTATTATTATTATCAATAAAAGGTATTATCATTAAAAATTGTTATTTTTTTATTTATTACTATCGTTAAAGTTATAACTAGTATTATTATTATTAATATCATTAAAATAGTTATTAGTATTATCATTAATATTATCATAATATTTATTATTATTAGTATTAATAACACCTAAATATTATGATTACTATTATTATCATTAATATGAAAGCGATATAAAAGACGATTAAAAGCTATTAAAAGAATCGATTAGGAAATAATGAGTATGGATATCATGATGAAATTTAAAATATCGTAAGATATTGATTTAGATAAAATTATCGTTTTTCATTATTTTTATCACCATTATTATTAAAAGTATTATTAATATTAAAACTATCATTTTTACAAAATTATTATTCTTAATAGGAATATCGTTGTTAATATAAAATTTCATTATTGTTATTAATAAGAATTATCATTTTATCATAATACCATTTTTCGTAAATAAAAATATTATTATTATTATTATTAGAATAATAATAATTATTATTACAAAATAATATAACGTTTACTTACTATTATTATTAATGATATTATTTTATCAAATAAATATGTGAAACAAAGATATTTTTCCACGTGTAAAATAATTACATTAATAATACCTATCATATTAATTTTATGATATTAAATGAACTCTATAAATTTATTTACTTAAGATACATAAAAGTATATTTTTATCATATATAAGTTTTAAATATAAATTTTATTAACAAATGACTTTTAAAAATATTAAATATATATAAAAACGACGATATTTAAGTTATATAATAATCATGTATGGATTTTGGAAGTCATTTTGGGTCAAATTGATTTTTGTTGACTTTTGCATGATAATCTCGAGCATTAGGATTGTGATACACTACGACTTGACCTGAATTTGTTAGACAGATATTGACCAATATATAAATATATATACTTAAAATAGGTTCGTGAATCCGATGCCAACCTTACACTTGTTCAATGCCGTCATATGTATTTTTACTACGAAATACAGTATTGTGAGTTTCATTTGCTCCCTTTTTAAATGCTTTTGCAATATATATTTTTGGGACTGAGTATACATGCGATGCTTTTATAATTGTTTTACGAAATAGACACAAGTACTTACAACTACATTCTATGGTTGGATTATCGAAATTGAATATCACCCCTTTAGCTTGGTAACCTAAGAATTAGGGAACAATACCCCTAATTGACGCGAATTCTAAAGATAGATCTATGGGCCTAACAAACCCCATCCGAGGTACGGAAGCTTTAGTACTTCGATTTTTATACAGACGAGAGGATTCTGTTATACAGACGAGAGGATTCTGTTTTGGGGATATTCTATATGCATCTTGTTAATGTCAGTTACCAGGTGTTCACCATATGAATGATTTTACCTTAATGCAGAAGAGAGGATTCTGCTTGAGGATTATGTTTATGAAAAATGGAAATCTTGTGGTCTATTATATTATTGAAAATGATTTTACCTTTATGCAGACGAGAGGATTCTGCTATTGGAATTATGTTTAAAAAAAATCTTGTGGTCTATTAAAATTATGAAAATGATCGATTATGATAAACTAATGAACTCACCAACCTTTTAGTTGACACTTTAATGCATGTTTATTCTCAGGATTGAAAGAAATCTTTCGCTGTGCATTTGCTCAATTTAAAGATATTACTTGGAGTCATTCATGGCATATTTTAAAAGTCGTTGCGTTCAAGTCGTTGAATTCAGTAAAGATTATGATTAAGTAAATGACAGATTAAATCATTTATAGATGGATATTATGAAATGGTATGCATACTTGTCAACTTTCGATGTAATGAAAGTTTGTTTTTCAAAAAGAATGCAATGTTTGTAAAATGTATCATATAGAGGTCAAATACCTCGCAATGTAATCATATGTTATTGTATTTGTTCTTATGGATTAGGACGAGTCTTTACATCACCCACATTAATATATAAAGATACTTGTAACAACTAACACAATTTTCATGTTGATAGGAGATTAAGATGTGGCAAAAAAGACCAACCGATGCTATCATGTTTTTTAGGGAGATTAAGAAGATGTGCCATTTGCTATTTCATCTGTAATAACATACAAACTAAATACATCTTAAATAAATATATTATTTTGCCACAGTTCTAAATATAAGTATAAAAAAGTTAACTTTAACTTATGTCTTCATATTATAACTTTTAAATCATAACACCTAGATAAAACTAAACAATATGAAAATCAATAAACTGTAAGGCCATTTATTATACTTCTTGATTTATCATTTATATAAATCTTGAGACACATTATCATAATCCAATCTCTACTAAGATCCTCTGGCGTACCAAGCTCATTAGAACCTATTCACTTAAGTTCGGATAACTTAAGTGAATCACACGTACTACATATTCATCCACTTTGTTGATTATTCTTTAGCTTCTCACATAGAAACGGACTTTTCTTTGCTTGAATCTTTATGAATTGTGACTCAATAAATTTTTTGATTAGAATGATCTAGCGTTTCTCTATAACGTGCACCTAAAATGAAAAGGCTTTAATTGTCACCTACAAACAAAATTCCACACATTCAAAACAATATTATGAATTCAGAATATTTCATCGCAAATGATTCCCACTATAGAAGAGCATAAAAAGATCAAACTAAAATTATATGAAGATAGTTAAGAAATCTACTATATGCTTTATCTCATTATTTAAATAACTATTTAAAATATGCAGTCTATGACATTAGAGCCTAACTCACTGCAAACTCTAATTTAAAAAAAATAAACATAAAACATAAAAGAAAAGTAAAAAATCAAAACCCTAATTTCAATAAACATAAAACAGATAAAATAATCTAAAGTAAATCAACTAACATGTATTTGGAATAATTCTTCAAAAAGTAAATATTAGGGCAAATCGACTAATCCAATACTAACATGTTATTGAGGCTTCTCTGAAAGAATGATGAAGAGTTTGTCTAGTTATTAAGGCATTTGTAACAATCAGAAGTGAAGATGATGATTTTTTGGATAGAATGAAGATCAATCGTCTGGATTGAAAGCAGAGGTACGATAATGTTAAATTGTACAGCTGGAGGTGAAGAGTGAAGAGGAAGAGGAGGCGTGTTTTTTGTCTAGGGTTTTTTTGAATGAAGCGTGCAAAATTCTAACCAGGTGAATAGAGAAAGATGATGAACAATTCGAAAATTAAATTATTGAATGAAGAGAAGGAACCCTAACCTAGAAGGAAAAAAGAATAAGCTGTTGAGGATTCGTTAGGAGCAGTGTACAACTAAAAAAGAAACCCTAAAAGGAAAAAGAAGAAGAAGAATCTGAAGAGAGGCGGCGTGATAAAGAAGGAGGCGTGAGAGAAGGTGTCAGACTGTACTCATGCTTTTTATATATCTGAAACAGAAAATTACGGAGTAATAATTTATTTAAGTTATTAAATAATTGTTACAATAAGTACAATTTTTTTTAATTATAAAATACTTAGGATTAATGACATTATCTAAGGACCTAGATTTTTTTCTTTTTATTTTTGATTTTTTATTAACAAAGAAATTAACTTAATAATGACATCATCATTACAGAATTCTAATAGAAACTATAGATAGATAGCCTTTGAGCTACCAATATTTAGACCCCTGATATTGCTCGAATTATACACGTTTTACCTCGCAATATCTACCTCATTTCAATCGGTTTTGAGGATCATTGAGCCTGAAAGTTGAGTATTTGTGCAAAAGTGTCGGTTCAAGGCTAAAAGCTAATATTGGTGCAATAATGACCAAAATCTAGCCTAATTCGTGAACCAAAGTGCAGGGCATGGTCCAAAGTGCAAAGGAATTGTAAAATGTGCAATTCCAAGTGAAAAACATGAATTCTTGAAGTGCAGTTATGTGGTGCGGCGCACCAGATCCAAAAAGCGGCGCACCTGAACACTAAAAATTCAAAGTTCCAATTCAGAACTTGAAGAACAAATTTCCAGTTATATGGTGCGGTGCACCACCCATAGGGTGCGGCGCACCTGGCTTTCACGTTATATGGTGCGGTGCACCATCGTTGTTTTGGGTGCAGATTTTTGCAAACTATAAAAGGATTTAGATAGGGTTTCAAAAAAGAGAGTTGCTGTTTTTGTCACGAATCTCATCCTAAAAACCCTAATTTCATCATCCAAGTGGAGATTAAGACTGATTTGGAGGATCAAGCAAAAGCTCAAGCAATCTTATCATTAGATCTACTTAGTTTTATCATTTGGGTTGTAATCTCCACCTTTATTTCTCTTGTTTTGAGTTAAATACTTGCAATAGCATAACATGAAGTTAGTTTGTGATTATTGACTTTGATTAGTGTAATCTTAGCCATGCTTGACTAATTTGATTGCGTTTGCTTATCTATGAATCTCTAGTGTAAGAATTTTGCCCCAATTCATTGAATAAAAGTTGTTCGAATGAAATATATGAGTAAGTGTTATTGTGTTATCTATAGATCTATTGCTATGCATTTGTTTTAGGCTTTACTTTGATTACATAGATTATCTAGCTTTTCTAAGTGATTTGATAAGTGAAACAAATTGTGCTTCAACACCTTGAGTGATCTAGACAACCAAATTGGGGATTTCAAGTGATTGTGTTCTTAGTTGGAGTTAGTTTTCAATTGGCTTTTAGTCAACATAGTTTTGTTCGGTTATCCTAAGTGATTTCGATAATTGAAGGATTTTAAATGATTTCAATCCAAGCATAATCTCAACGACCACTCATGATTAACTTGATCTTATAATATAATGCTTATGTGAGTTTGCAAAGTGTGATTTGATTAAGGTTTAGTAGTGATGCCAAACATCTAATAGTTCAACAACGAATGCGATAGCAAATTGGGTAAAACAGGGCAATTCAAACATAAGAGTGGATTAGATAAGTGAACACTACTTAGTTAATTGATTTAGATTTAGATATTTCGTTACTTGCTACTTGTTGCTAGTTATAATTGTTAATCTAAACGTTGTTTATTTGTGCGAGTTTTAGTAGTTAGTTAAAATCAATCAAAACCCCCCAATCAAACAAACCCTGGGACAATTATTAGTTTTAATTATTCGACTTAGACCGCTCTCTTGAGACGAACTTGAAACGAATATTTACATGAAAAGTGCTATAATGACCGGGTCTTAGTTGCTTGTTAGTTGTGTGTGCCTATTTGTAGTGTTTGAATCTTGTTATAAATTTGAGGGTAATTGGTGTATTGTACCACACGCATCAACCCCCTTTATCGAACGAAGCCAATACATATTCCCATTTAACCTAGCTCATTTTCCTCGCGTCAGCACTACTCATTTAAAGAAATTTGCACGAATGGAATCCAAAGATTTAATTAATTTCTCCGGGCAAATAAAGTAGTATAATCCAAGAGACCCCTTTACGGACTTAACTAAAGTCAATCGAGCACCACTAGAAAGTAACTACACCTTACAAGAAGCTAGCATATTTCTTAACTTGGACAATAAATCATTCTAATAAGTGATACGATTCCTCATAAGACCAAGATATTTCGTAGGAAAAATGCCAACTTTACATCCCGAATCTGATGCAAACTCCTCAACACCATCTTGAAAAATGCCAATACCAAAAAGTTGCGACTTACTTACATTGATTTGAAGGCACAACGAGAGATTGAAAATGTTAATAATACGAATAACATATTCAAGTTGACCTCGGTTCCAATCTGACATAAGTA
This sequence comes from Rutidosis leptorrhynchoides, assembly GCF_046630445.1. Taxonomy (NCBI): domain Eukaryota; kingdom Viridiplantae; phylum Streptophyta; class Magnoliopsida; order Asterales; family Asteraceae; genus Rutidosis; species Rutidosis leptorrhynchoides. The sequence continues at coordinate 154,168,301 of NC_092338.1, read as the reverse complement.
GTACGTCGTCTGCATACATAAGATGAGAAATTAGTAGGTTTGAATCGCCAATATTCACACCCTTACATAAAAATTAACCCGCAAGCCTTATCCATCGCACAATGCAAATGCAACATCACAATAATGAATAAATACGGACTTAAGTGATCACATTGTCTTAGCCCTCTTTTATTCGGGAACTCACGTGTAGGACTTCTGTTAATTAAACTAGAGTACAGGTTGATAGCAAACAACCACAAATCCACGTCTCCATCTCACCCCAAATCCAAGGCATTTAAGCATATGGTCCAGAAACGTCAAATCTACTGAATCATAAGCTTTTTCGAAATCAAATTTAAATAACATCTTCTTCTTCACCCACGAAATAATCCCGCTCAATCGGCCCATCCAAAATCTATCCTCCTTTGATGAATTTAGACTGTTCCGACCGGACTGATTATTTTATTGATAACTTGATACAAAGGTGATTAGTAAGAATCTTTGATGAGAGGCGATTAATCTTAGATACAATCTTGTATAAAGAACCTACTAATGAAATGGCCATGTATTCCGCAATAGAAATAGGATTTGGCTTCCTTAGAATAGAAATAGGATTTAGTTTCTTTGGAATAAAGAGCAAAAATGCAGAATTTGCAACCCTTAGAAGCTTCGAAGAGTCCATGACATCTTTCATAATATGAGGTTTGATACGATTCCAAAATCTAATAAAGCAGAAATCAAAACCATTCGGACCCGGCGCTTAAAAGCTATTGCAATCCCAAACTGCCACCTTAACCTCATTTTTTGTAATCGACTTGATATACTTCGATTTGTCAAGTTTTTACGAGTCGTTAAGCATAAGGGTAATCTTGGGTATGTCAAGCAGAGTTTTAATATTTGTAAGGCTCGGGCCTAACTATCACTTTTGTTCCTAAAAGGGTAGTAGCGGTAGTATGACCTAGGATCGTTCTTTAAATAGCTGCGAATTTTAAGTTAGGCGATTCATAAATCTTTGATTAATTACATGGGGTTTGAAAAGTGAGGTTTTGTAGAACTTTTAATTCAATAAAATAAAATTCATAAAAGTAAATAAGGTGGAGGTTTCTCAAGGTATGCTTCGGTGGGGGGCATGGTTGCTATGACAGTGATCTGTCGGGGCTACATAGTTAAGTATCTTAAAGGCTAAGGAAGAGATGAGTTTATCCTAGAAGATGAGTCAATATAACAAGCCTATAAAACTCTAGTTTGAAGGTTGTCCAGAACTTAGGGCCATGTATGTCACTTAGCTCTTTATAGATTGAATAAGGCATTAAGTTAACGCTTACTCCTAAATCTGCTAAGGCATTACTAATTTGGGTGTCTTGAAGGTAGAAGGTACTATAAATCTTTCAGTCTCCTAACTTATAACAAAACTTCAAATATCATACAAATCAACCTTCATATTAGCTTTAATTCTCGGCTTAAGTTTTCTAAAATACGAAAAATACTCTTGTTAGTGTACATTAACCCGTTTACATATAAAAAATTTAATTTAAATTATTAGCATCTAAAATTAAAAAAAAAATAAAACAAAAAATGTAAAACTAGGTTAACAACGCAATGAATACCCACAACCAAACCTATGGTATATCATTGTTCCCAAAACCACCCAAAATAAATAGAGTGCAGACACCACACTTACCCTAGGTACTACTCCGTATATATATAACTAGATTTATGAGCTCGTGCGTTGCACGGGTACTCATCCGCAAAACATTATCGAATCTATTAAAACTAAATGAATTGCAGATGTAACGTATACAGTGTCCAAAGTACTATTGTAGTTGAATTAGAAAAGTATAAAGAATATTTTCTAATTCAACTACAACAATACTTTTGGCAATGCATGCATTACATCTGCAATTCATATAGAATTAAGATTCGATAATGTTTGCCGAAGAGTATCCGTGCAACGCACGGGCTCATAAATCTAGTTGACTTATAAGCAGTGGCATCAATAGCCCGTGTTGCATGCAAACTCAACAATTTACTTAATTTTTAAAGATTTCTTACTTAAATCATTAACCAAAACTGTTATACCATCATTTTATTAGTTATTTCAACCACAACATGCAACAAAAGATGTGTCAATTTCGGCCCAATAGTCAATGATGAGTCAATATGGAAAATTTGCAATCTCTAATGGTTGAAGTATGTTAAATAACTATTTGAGCAAAAAAAGTAACAGATCATCAGCCGCATAAAGTGTCTAATTCAGAAAATTTATCACAAAAATAATATAACAAAATAATATTTTGGAAAAAAAAGAGTTTCACTCCAAACTGACTAATTAAAAACTATATGTAACCAAACCTCCAAAAAAGTTACATGTAATACAGCTTACACACAAAAAAAACATGAATTAGCAGATACACCATGACCTGTTTCAACCCGTTACCCAACTCGACCAATCGGACCCATGGTGACCTGTTTGAAAATTTGACTTGTTCTACCCATGACCCATTTCAACCAAAAAACGTTTTCACCCATTACCCAAGCTAACCCACCCAGGCTGACCCGTTTGCTAGGTGCAATCAAGATCATGATTTGAAAGCCTAGAAAAATTATCAAAACATCTATAATAAATAATAATTAAGTGAATTAAGATCGGGTAAAATATGAAAAACAAAGCTGCCCTTTTGACTTAGTTTGTGGTGTTTACACCTTTACCAATTATGTTTATATAAGCATCCGAAATAAATATAATAGATCCTGCTTCAGGATTCTCATAGATCTGCAAGTATATGTATATATAACATTATAACTTTCCTCTTGTAATAAATCGATATAGCTTACATAAATCTCTTAGTAGTATTGATTTTCAGACTTCGATGGCTAATAAAGAGGCAGAGCATAATGTTTCTTAAGATCATCCAGCACTCAATTATAAGATTCTAAGGAATTTGAAAAGAGAGATATATCTACTAACGTAAACATATTAACAATCATTCAATAAGCAGACAGAAAAGCAAAAAAAAATGCAGCAATATAAAAAGAAACTCAAATCGTTTTAATGGACATCCCAAGTCCATACAACTATTCCTAAGCTAATAAATATTACTGAGTCATATTTTACAAAACATATTGCTATGGCCAAAGTTATTACAAAATGAAGTATAAAAAATAAAATTCTCTAAACTCAACCCACTTGTTCTTGAGCACAGCAGACGATGATCCTCACAAGACTTTTCAGGTTTAACATATACACATAAACCATACTTAATAACCAGTCCATGATGACTATAGTACTTAAGTATAACAACCCTCACTTTTTGACTTCTGAAATTACTGAAATGACCCTAGGGTTTACTGTCTGACTATACGTATTAATTATTTAAGGGTTGTTATATACACAATCAATTTAAGGTTGACCAAATAATAAACTTTTATTCGACACTCACTGCTAATTAAAATTTATGCATTTCAATAATATTATTTATAACTATTAATCTATAAGTAATAAATAAAAAGTGACATTTATATCAATAATAAAACAATTGGGAACTAAATAAAAATAAATACAAGTCATGAATTAGTAAAAAGAAAATAATACTTATCATGTAGTAAATGTAAAAATAATAATAAACATAATAATAATAATAATAATAATAGTAATAATAATGAGACTAAAGAATCTTAAACAATTACATCCTTATGTTGACTAAAAATAAAGTATAAACTAGTACATCCTTATATTGACTAATTATAAACTAGTACCACCTTTTGTTGACTAAAAATTATAAAACAAAATAAAATCATTAATTAGAACATCCTTATGTTGACTAACACTCTAATACTTGCACTATATAAACACTCCTAGACTCCTAGTTTCTCATTCACAAATCACACCAAAATCCTCTCTCAAAAACAATCTCTCCCTCTCCCTCTCTTGTGGTATTCGGATCTTCAAGCTTGTTCTTCGTGTTCTTCAAGAATCTTCAAGGAGTTCTTCAAGATTTTTAAGGCTTTGATCTTCCATCTTCATCGTGTTCATCTTTTCTTTGTTAATTATCTTAAATCTTCAAAGGTATAACATAAACCCTAAACTATTTACATAAACTTTAATCTTTGTTAATTCATATTCATATTATAAACTTGTTATTCATAAGTATATACATAAACACTCCTAGATTTATATATATATATATATATATATATATATATATATATATATATATATATATATATATATATATATATATATATATATATATATATATATATATATGTAAAAAAAATATTTTTATGTATATATACGAATTATATATACATATACATATTAAAACCTTAAACCCTAATACTACTTATACTAGTACTTAACATGTATACACTATTACTATTACTAGCACCTATAACCTACTACTTATATCGTAGCACAAAAACATTTTGGGATATGTATTAGAGATGTATAGATCTTCGAACTTTCTTGACGAATGGTTTCTACGAGATTCTAGGCAGAGGGTTTGGATTTCCGATTTAAAGGGTCCTATGGCTCAAGCCCCTAGATCTAAATTAGCCATTCGAAGGGAAATGGGTGATTGGAAGCTTATCTAATACGGCAAGTATCCTAAAATGAAAAACACACATAAAAGTAGAAACTCTCTAGTCATAGAAACTTAGTAAAATAAGAAACTTTCTAAAAATGGAAACTTTATAAAAATAGTAACTTACTAGGAATAGAAACTTAGTAAAACAAACTATACTTAAACACATACTTAAACTTAAACATGGGCAAAACACTTAACTACTCTTAAATGTCAATAGGTTGACTTTCCTGCTCACTCGTTCAACTCTTTATTCCGTTACAGATTGGTATCAGAGCATAACCAGGCTGTTATAGAGAACCAGGATTGCATTTTTATGTGTGCCTTACTTGCTAGCTAGGGTGCCTTAGCAATCTAGGAGACTATAACCTTTCCTGCCTTAAACTTAAATCATTTAGAATTGCCTTATAATCTTAACAATCATGCTTTACCAAACTTGACTTAAAGATTCTAATCAAAGTCTCTTTCCTAATGTAGGACTACAACTTTCCTTGACCATAGTGCCTTTAATTGTTGCCTTTATGTAATACCCCGTCCTTATCCACCTGGACGAAGTCATCAACATTTGGTCCCATTGCGATGATCGACTCCAAGTAATGTCCTTAAAATGAGCTAATGCACAGCGGAAGACTTAATTCGTACCTGAGAATAAACATGCTTAAAAGTGTCAACCAAAAGGTTGGTGAGTTCATAGATTTATCATAACAATCGTTTCAATATATTAATAGACCACAAGATTTCCGTTTATAAATATATGTACACTCGCAAGTGTATAAAAGTATTCTATAAGTTGTAGGCACCCGGTAACAAGCCTTAACGTTCATGTTTTACCCTCTGAAGTACACCAGATCAGGTGTGTTTAAAATAACCTCGAAGTACTAAAGCATCCCATAGTCAGGATGGGGTTTGTCAGGCCCAATAGATCTATCTTTAGGATTCGCGCCTACCGTACATAGACAAGTAGTTTAATGTTACCATGCTAAGGGTATATTTCTGGTTTAAACCCACATAGAATTAGTTTTAGTACTTGTGCCTATTTCGTAAAACATTTATAAAACAGCGCATGTATTCTCAGCCCAAAAGTATATTGCAAAAGCAATTAAAAAGGGAGCAAATGAAACTCACCATATTGTATTTTGTAGTAAAAATATATATGACGACATTTAACAAGTGTAGGGTTGACCTCGGATTCATGAACCTTCTAATGTGTATGTTAGTTTTGCAAAAGAACGAGAACCAGACATATTCGATAGTTTTGTTGCAAGTACGGCCCACCAGGAAAAAAAAATCTCGGCCCAGCAGAAACAAGAAAGGAACCAGGCCCAAAACAGTTTCATAAACGCAACAATTTCATAAGCCCAACTTGTTTATTTATATGGGAACCCATTTATCAATTCATTAAACCCAATAGCTTTTGTGGCCTAACTGAATTCGAACCGCAATAGAAGTGTAAAAAAAAAAAAAATAGGCGATCATCATCATTCTACTTCGTGTCAACATCCTTGTTCACCACATCACGCTAGTCATCATCTTGATTATCACTTTCCTTCGTTTTTAAAAAAAAAAAAAAATAGAACACGTTCCAAATCATTTGTTAAATGACTCGGTTCCAAAAATAGAACAGACCAATCAGAAAAAGATTCAACAGGCCTCGGCCCACAATACAAAATAGTTTAATCGAAACCCGATCACATTTTGCAGTCCAAAACAAGTTGACCCAAGAAATAATTAACAAAGTCCAATATACACAATTTGTGGTTGTCTGGTACTTTTCAAATAGAAATCGAACAAGGAAAAGAAAACAAATATCACATCTCATCCAAGACTTTGTTTTCCCATTTGTCTGCCAACGAATCTTGTATTGTCCCACTTTATTCTTTTAAATGTCGGCCATTAATGATAAAGGAATATGGGACAAAAGCAACAATTTTATTTGCATTAGTCAATATGAGACTTTATTATATTAACTACTTTGATAAGGGTCTCATGCATCATTAGATGTCGGCCACAAAAAATGTACGCGATATCTGTTTTAAGTTCTTGTTGGGTTTTTCAGAATAGAAGCAAGGGAGGGGGAGAGAAGAGAGATATAAAAAGAGAGAAGAGGTTGTGGGTGTCGGTCTGAATATGGTGATGGTTGAGTTGATCATGGATGAGGGTGACATGGGTTTTCAAAGGTGACATGGTGGTGGTTTATTGGATATGATGGTGGCGGGTGTGGTTATAAAAGGTGATAGGGATTGGGTGGTGATAGATGGGGTGGAGATCAAGTAGGAATAATGAAGGTGGTAGTTTGTATAAAACCTATATCTCATATATATACATATTCATATATATATATATATATATATATATATATATATATATATATATATATATATATATATATATATATATATATATATATATATATATGTGTGTGTGTGTGTGTGTGTGTGTGTGTGTGTGTGTGTGTTTTTGTAAATAGAGATATTAAAAAGATAAAAAGGGAGGATGGTTTAATTTATCTCTGTATGTGAGTTTAGAATGATGAAAGGTGGTCTCAAAACTTCTCAAGTACGTCCATATATATAAAGATAGTAACAGTAATTGACTGGTAGATAACATTGATTAGATTGAGAAAATATCATTGAATTATATTAATTAAATATTTAAGATTTTTAAACGTGTAAACACCTTTATTGGTTCAATGCATCTCGTGAACATTTCTTGTTATAATGACACCGACAGTTTTATTTTGAATATTATATCGTATTCCATTGTTAATTAGTGGCAGATAAAAGTATTCAGAAAAACCCCATATTTTTAAATTAACTATATTTATTTATTTTGGTCATTATGATATAAAATTCAATCATTAACTATTAAATAAAAATTACATTAACTGTCCCTCTCATTTATGGGTGAAATATAAAAATGTTAAAATTAAATAATTAGATCCTAAATATATTTTTAATAAGCCTATAACTTATATAATTCATTTTCGGATCACCTTTTATTTTAAAATCATATAAGTTTGTTTTTAACTTGATTAATAACCATCAAGATGATAAATGAGTACTACGAGCGTTTATTGAATAAATCCTAAATTATATATATTCAATGTATTTTTCATATATAGATATATTTATAGTAATGTCATGTATTATTTTATTTACATAAATAAACTAACTCATATAAGTTTCTATTTCAAATTAATATATATATATATATATATATATATATATATATATATATATATATATATATATATATATATATATATATATATATATATATATTTACAGATAGTGGTTCGTGAATCGTCGAAAGTCAAATAGACATCTGAAACAGTTCAAAAATTTTGAGGTTCAACCTAACAGACTTTTCATATCATGCCAGAAATATGATATCATATCGAGAGTTTGGTTTAAAATTAGTCGAAAATTTCTGGGTCGTCACAGTACCCACCCGTTAAAGAAATTTCGTCCTGAAATTTGATCGCGGTCGTCATGGCTAACAATAAAAATGTTTTCATGACAAATATGAGTTGATGAATAGAATTTCATCATTATTGAGTAATATCTATATATATTCGATTTTTGTGAAGCATAAGAGTGAAGCTGTCACAAAAGAGTGAAATGAGAAAATAAAGATTCGCCTTAGTTTTTGATGTAGTCACGTATGAATTTAGAAAATAAGGTGCGTCTTAACTCTTGACGTTGTCTTGGTTGAATTCCGAAATTTAAGGGATTTGAAGAAAATCTTTGAAAATTTATAAGATCTGATTCTTCGATGAATAAGGAAATCAGGATCTCTCTAATTAAATGCGGAGATCTGCCTTGATTGCTCTGTCTGGTATTTCCATTATAAATTAAACTTTTCCGTTTCATTATTCTCACCATTCCTATACTTTCTTTCTTCGTTCATACTTCTAAAAGATTTTGAAAATACTTAATCTAGTTCTAATCCTTGTTCTCATTCTGACTATCGCAACAATCATTCTCCTTTTTCAATTACCACCGGAGGAATCTGTTTTCTTCTACTTCGCCCTTGGGGTTATAATGTTTTTAATTCTCCCGTGTCTTTATGTTGCGATAAACATTGATACACATGGTTTGTAATTTCAGTGTTGTTGTCGGGCTTTATATTCTCCCTTATATTTCGGAGATCCATGCTCTTGTTTTCTCTTCCCGACTTCAAGTCAAGCGAATAATGGTCCAGAATTCGTAAGTATGGAGTTTCGAATGAACTTAATGTTCTAAGCAAGAAAGAACGTAATAGCACGATTTGATTTGTCAAAATACCAAAATCACTGAGGATAGAACTATCAAAATTATACTTCCTTGATATGTTCAGAAGTTAAGTAGAATGAAAGAGTTATGTAACATAGCACATGATAATGGTATGATCTACTGTGAACCATCATCACGTTTCATTAGAAACTCAGCATGACTTACTGTAATATAATCACGTTGGCCGGGCGTCATTATATTATACTAACCCATGCTTCAATTCCCAACACTTCTTCACAATTCATTCATAATTTATACTTAGATTTTACAGAAGTTTCTAATATAATGGAATACAGAAAGCACGAAGAGGTAGAAAATTTCGGACAAGAATATCTATTAAATATCCTCAGAAATATCGAAGATATTTATGATGATATTTTGGAGTTTCTAAGTTCGAAAGTTGATGAGGAAAAATTTTTCGTAAGATTTTAACATGACTTCGGAGCAAGGTATTTTCTAAAGATTTCATCAGATCAATTACCTGGATTCTTTGAAGTCCAACTTATTCTTTGTGATTTGTCCATGGCTTCCTTCATAGTTTCGCATAATCCATTTTTCGGTACTAAATTTCCTATTGAGTGTTTCCAACACTCCATTCTTGATCATCAACTCTTGGCCATTAAGACCATTTACTACATGTTGCTTCGTCAGCATTTTCAAAGTTAACGGATCTGGATCATTGATTATCAAATCGAGGTATTTTCAGGAGAATTGTATTTTTTTTTTAGATGATTAAATGCTGATGGTAGTATGGTGGAATATAAAAGGTTCTCCAATAGCAATAAAAGAGCACGCATATACATCAAGGTTATAATAAGGTTGTTTCGAATGAAAAGTTGAAATTGACTTGCTGGAGCTGTGACAAAATTGTCTAATTTGAAAAGAAAAAAAATGGAAATGTTATTTTGGTTAATAATAACACTAAGGAATTAGCACAGCTATGTGTTAAACGTTTACTCAGTTTTTGAGAGTTTTCCAGGTGCAATACTATATGTATCAACCTTTTCTTTCGTAGATGAAGTGCAGTTGGTTCATCCTATCAATTGAGGTGTTTTTAAGAATCATGAAAGATTTGAACATGGATTGGAATCGTCAAGATTCAGATGAGGTTTAAGAAGAAATCAAGTGGCAAACTTGAAGAATTGTTTAGTTTCATATGTTATAATCAATATTTTAATTCATTTTTAATTGTCCAATCTTGATAGTCCACAGTCGATAGTCCACAGTTAACAGTCCAATAATTCATATATAGTTTAATTTATAATATTCGAATTAATTAATACGTTTCGTGACCCGTATACGTCTCAGACTCGATCACAACTCAAACTATATATATGATTGTAGAATCAACCTCAACCCTGTATAGCTAACTCCCGCATTACTGCATATAGAGTGTCTATGGTTATTCCAAATAATATATATAGATGCGTCGATATGATATGTCGAAACCTTGTATACGTGTCCCGATATTTAAAGTGCGTAAAAATAAATAACAGAAATTAAATGACGATAAATAAAGTGCGTAGAGTAAATAACAGAAATTAAATGATGATAAATAAAGTGCGTAAACTAAATAACAGAAATTAAATGATGATAAATAAAATTGCGAGAATGTAAATTGCGATAAATAAATTGCGATAAATAAAATGTAATCAGTTAGCTAGGAACAATTAGCTAGGAACAGTTAGCGTGGATTCTTAACAATATTTTTCTCGTAGTTAATTTGTTTGTTTCTAATAAATTTTTATTTGTCCAATGTTTTCTTCATTATGCCACTTGTTGAATTTTGATAGGTCAAAATCCAAATATGAAATTGAATTTGAATGGAAATAGTTGTTCTTTGGTGAACAGATACGTATATATGTAGATTTGAGCAGTATTGTTAATGACTGCTGAATCTGAATTGAAGAATGTACAGTGTAACTCATTAATGTGAAATCTAAATATTCCTCAGGTATTACCTACCAGTTAAAATATTTTCACCATTAACAATTTGTACGAAAGAATTTCCAATTACAATCTTTATGAAAATATACATACATATATATTTTCTTCAGATGTAATCATGGATTTAATGAGTCAATAAGATATTAAACTCATTTGATTTATCGTTAGTACTAGATTACATAATCTCTAAAACTTTAGAAATTACATAATCGACATGTCGAGCGAAGATAATCGATGTAGAATGATATGTAGAACGAAGATAAAGTATAGATAGAATGATACGTAGAACGATGATTATGCTCGAGGTACGGAATGAGATGTTGAGGCATGTGATGTTGAAACTTGGGTTGTTGGTGGTACTGGTGTCGTTATTGATGGTAATGTTGGTGCCGGTGATGTTGCTGAAGCTGGTAAATTTTGCACCATATTCTCCAAATTGATTTCTCGAGCGCGAAGTTCGTTGACTTCTTCTATTATTCCGGGATGGTTGTCGGTTGGAATGAGCGGATGAATAAAGTTTAAAATTTTAGATAGAAGATAATTGTGACGAGCTACCCTGGAGATGAGGCTAAAAATGGTGTTTCGGATAGGTTCACTGGTAAGGGCTTCAGGTTCTTCGCCAATAGGGCAATATAGTGGGTAGAGAGGATCGTCTTCTTCTCATCTCCATTGATTAAGTCGACTACGAACCTATCAGATGAGTTGGGGATGGCTGATTGGTTGACTCATTCTGGTGACGCTGCTTTCGGAGCTTAGGTGAACATCCATGTCGGAATAGCTGTCGGAATTCGAGGAATTTGAACTAGTTGCGGGTTTCATCTTGCACGGTCTGATAAAGTATTTTCGATAGGTAATAGATTATAGAATTTAGTTTGGTATGCTTCAATACATAACTTACATATGTATATACAATACCAGAATCCCATAAGTCACGGAGGAATCTTCGGAAGCTGTCAGGCAAAGTTTATAGTAACAGATATGCTAAGATATGAATCTGTCTATACATTATCTATGCAATAAAGGTAGTAAGATGTGTCTAGACTTAGGAATGCTAAGCAGGAAGTTTTCCACTAGGAATGATAAACAAAACTTATAATATGCAGCTAAGGTCGAAGTCCAGACCCACTAATGCATCCTAACAACTATCAGTTAGACACATTAATGCAAGACCTGGTTCGCTAGGACCAACGCTCTGATACCACATGTAATACCCCGTCCTTATCCACCTGGACGAAGTCATCAACATTTGGTCCCATTGCGATGATCGACTCCAAGTAATGTCCTTAAAATGAGCTAATGCACAGCGGAAGACTTAATTCGTACCTGAGAATAAACATGCTTAAAAGTGTCAACCAAAAGGTTGGTGAGTTCATAGATTTATCATAACAATCATTTCAATATATTAATAGACCACAAGATTTCCGTTTATAAATATATGTACACTCGCAAGTGTATAAAAGTATTCTATAAGTTGTAGGCACCCGGTAACAAGCCTTAACGTTCATGTTTTACCCTCTGAAGTACACCAGATCAGGTGTGTTTAAAATAACCTCGAAGTACTAAAGCATCCCATAGTCAGGATGGGGTTTGTCAGGCCCAATAGATCTATCTTTAGGATTCGCGCCTACCGTACATAGACAAGTAGTTTAATGTTACCAAGCTAAGGGTATATTTCTGGTTTAAACCCACATAGAATTAGTTTTAGTACTTGTGCCTATTTCATAAAACATTTATAAAACAGCGCATGTATTCTCAGCCCAAAAGTATATTGCAAAAGCAATTAAAAAGGGAGCAAATGAAACTCACCATATTGTATTTTGTAGTAAAAATACATATGACGACATTTAACAAGTGTAGGGTTGACCTCGGATTCATGAACCTTCTAATGTGTATGTTAGTTTTGCAAAAGAACGAGAACCAGACATATTCGATAGTTTTGTTGCAAGTACGGCCCACCAGGAAAAAAAAATCTCGGCCCAGCAGAAACAAGAAAGGAACCAGGCCCAAAACAGTTTCATAAACGCAACAATTTCATAAGCCCAACTTGTTTATTTATATGGGAACCCATTTATCAATTCATTAAACCCAATAGCTTTTGTGGCCTAACTGAATTCGAACCGCAATAGAAGTGTAAAAAAAAAAATAGGCGATCATCATCATTCTACTTCGTGTCAACATCCTTGTTCACCACATCACGCTAGTCATCATCTTGATTATCACTTTCCTTCATTTTAAAAAAAAAAAAAAAAAAATAGAACACGTTCCAAACCATTTGTTAAATGACTCGGTTCCAAAAATAGAACAGACCAATCAGAAAAAGATTCAACAGGCCTCGGCCCACAATACAAAATAGTTTAATCGAAACCCGATCACATTTTGCAGTCCAAAACAAGTTGACCCAAGAAATAATTAACAAAGTCCAATATACACAATTTGTGGTTGTCTGGTACTTTTCAAATAGAAATCGAACAAGGAAAATAAAACAAATATCACATCTCATCCAAGACTTTGTTTTCCCATTTGTCTGCCAACGAATCTTGTATTGTCCCACTTTATTCTTTTAAATGTTGGCCATTAATGATAAAGGAATATGGGACAAAAGCAACAATTTTATTTGCATTAGTCAATATGAGACTTTATTATATTAACTACTTTGATAAGGGTCTCATGCATCATTAGATGTCGGACACAGAAAATGTACGCAATATCTGTTTTAAGTTCTTGTTGGGTTTTTCAGAATAGAAGCAAGGGAGGGGGAGAGAAGAGAGATATAAAAAGAGAGAAGAGGTTGTGGGTGTCGATCTGAATATGGTGATGGTTGAGTTGATCATGGATGAGGGTGACATGGGTTTTCAAAGGTGACATGGTGGTGGTTTATTGGATATGATGGTGGCAGGTGTGGTTATAAAAGGTGATCGGGATTGGGTGGTGATAGATGGGGTGGAGATCAAGTAGGAATAATGACGGTGGTAGTTTGTATAAAACCTATATCTCATATATATATATATATATATATATATATATATATATATATATATATATATATATATATATATATATATATATATATATATATATATATGTTTGTAAATAGAGATATTAAAAAGATAAAAAGGGAGGATGGTTTAATTTATCTCTGTATGTGAGTTTAGAATGATGAAAGGTGGTCTCAAAACTTCTCAAGTACGTCCATATATATAAAGATAGTAACAGTAATTGACTGGTAGATAACATTGATTAGATTGAGAAAATATCATTGAATTATATTAATTAAATATTTAAGATTTTTAAACGTGTAAACACCTTTATTGGTTCAATGCATCTCGTGAACATTTCTTGTTATAATGACACCGACAGTTTTATTTTGAATATTATATCGTATTCCATTGTTAATTAGTGGTAGATAAAAGTATTTAGAAAAACCCCATATTTTTAAATTAACTATATTTATTTATTTTGGTCATTATGATATAAAATTCAATCATTAACTATTAAATAAAAATTACATTAACTGTCCCTCTCATTTATGGGTGAAATATAAAAATGTTAAAATTAAATAATTAGATCCTAAATATATTTTTAATAAGCCTATAACTTATATAATTCATTTTCGGATCACCTTTTATTTTAAAATCATATAAGTTCGTTTTTAACTTGATTAATAACCATCAAGATGATAAATGAGTACTACGAGCGTTTATTGAATAAATCCTAAATTATATATATTCAATGTATTTTTCATATATAGATATATTTATAGTAATGTCATGTATTATTTTATTTACATTAAGAAACTAACTCATATAAGTTTCTATTTCAAATTAATATATATATATATATATATATATATATATATATATATATATATATATATATATATATATATATTTATAGATAGTGGTTCGTGAATCGTCGAAAGTCAAATAGACATCTGAAACGGTTCAAAAATTTTGAGGTTCAACCTAACAGACTTTTCATATCGTGCCAGAAATATGATATCATATCGAGAGTTTGGTTTAAAATTAGTCGAAAATTTCCGGGTCGTCACACTTTAACTGTTAAATGCTACACTATACTTTAGAAACTTTACTTATCTTAGAATGCCGAGCTAATCTAAGAACTCTGCTCACTTTCCTGAGTACTATCCAATTACACCACCGCATCTAAATGCGACACAATGATTTCAGAAATTCTTGACATTCATAAGTCATCTATCATGGTTATGTGTATTACATATGTATTACATGAAATATTATCCATGATTTTGAAATTCTTATAATTGTTACTACTCACACTCAAACGTATATAACTCTCTGTTATATCACGTACCTATATGCCTTATGCCTTTATGCATCGGTTTGCGAATTGAAAAATGTCATTGGGTTATCACGGTATACGAATTGAAAGTCTTTAATCAAAAGATTATTAGATTACATACTTATCACTTTATGATCTCGACACGTCATACTGCCATTATTAAAGTAAAGACACATCATATCTTATTATATCTTATCGTATCTATCCTAATAGATTTTGTCTAACACTTTTCCTAAATTCCCTCCATAAATTACGGAAATCTTTTTGCTATATACACGTATTCGAGGAGACGAATATATCATCCAGTATTCAAAACTAATCTCATATCAAAAACCCTAATTCCAAACACATAATATGGATTCCTCGAACTCTTCGAGCTCCAATGGCAGTGTAACCGGAATGAACCAACCAATCAGCCATCATCTATTTTGGATGAATTGGGGATGGGTTCGTAGTAAACTTAATCAATGGAGACAAGAAGAAGGTGATCCCTTCCACCAACCGAATTCACCTCTTGGTGAAGAACCTGAAGCACTTACTGGCGAACCCGTTCGGAACACTATTTTCACCCTCATTTCCAGGATATCCAGTCACGAATATATAATATCTAAAATTTTAGATCTTATTCATCCACTTGTCCGAACCGCCAATCATCCCGGAATAATAGAAGAAGTCAACGAGCTTCGCGCTCGAGTAGTGGCTCTGGAGAATATGGTGCAAAACCTACGAACACCAGCAGCAGCACCAGCAGCATAACCAGTACCACCAGTACCATCGGCATCACCACCAACATCACCAGCTTCACCAACGAAAACATCCGCATTCCACGCCTCAACATCACACTCAGTACCTCAAACATCAACATCATACGCCCCATAGATACCAAGGAATATTAGTAATAATGAGTTAAGATGTATTGACTCATTCTTCCGGAAGAATTACATATGTATACTTTATATATATGGATTGGAACAATAATAAATCTTTTCATACTAAGCTATTACGTGTGAATCTTAACTAGTATGTACTACTTGATTAATTCATATCATTAATATGCTATGATGTACATCCTTCGTTAATGACTTAACAATCGTTAATCACTGCTTCAACACAATAAACTCCATTTCATAATAAACCAAGTGTATTACTCAAATACATGATTGATTGTATACTTTCATTTTCGATGTACTCGAAACTTTCTAGAAAACATCATTCGTGCCTTATGAATTTCACAAGAATTCCACGAGCACCAACATCATATACTGAGGTATATCAATAACAATGAATGATGAAGTATTGATTCATAACTTCATTAGCGAAATATTTCGCGACAAATATGAAACCTCTAAGGTTTTGGAGATTATTTATTCTCGTTTCAACCGCAAATCAAATGAGTTTAATATTATATTAACTCATTAAATCTATATTATATCTGAAGAATACATATATGAACGTATATCTTCTCTTTTGTACAAACTGTTAATTGTGAAAATATTTTAATGGGTAGGTAATGTAGTGACCCGAACTTTTCCATGTTTATATATATTAATTGAGATTGATATTTAAATGATTAAATGTTTCCAACATGTTAAGCAATCAAACTTGTTAAGACTTGATTAATTGAAATATGTTTCATATAGACAATTGACCACCCAAGTTGACCGGCGATTCACGAACGTTAAAACTTGTAAAAACGACATGACGATATATATATGGATATACATATGGTTAACATGAGATTATGATAAGTAAGTATCTCCATAAGTATATTAACAATGAGTTATATACATATAAACAAGACTACTAACTTAAGGATTTCGAAACGAGACATATATGTAACGATTATCGTTGTAACGACATTTAAATGTATATATATCATATTAAGAGATATTCATACATGATAATATCATGATAATATAATAATTTAAAATCTCATTTGATATTATAAACATTGGGTTAACAACATTTAACAAGATCGTTAACCTAAAGGTTTCAAAACAACACTTACATGTAACGACTAACGATGACTTAACGACTCAGTTAAAATGTATATACATGTAGTGTTTTAATATGTATTCATACACTTTTGAAAGACTTCAAGACACTTATCAAAATACTTCTACTTAACAAAAATGCTTACAATTACATCCTCGTTCAGTTTCATCAACAATTCTACTCGTATGCACCCGTATTCGTACTCGTACAATACACAGCTTTTAGATGTATGTACTATTGGTATATACACTCCAATGATCAGCTCTTAGCAGCCCATGTGAGTCACCTAACACATGAAGGAACCATCATTTGGCAACTAGCATGAAATATCTCATAAAATTACAAAAATATGAGTAATCATTCATGACTTATTTACATGAAAACAAAATTACATATCCTTTATATCTAATCCATACACCAACGACCAAAAACACCTACAAACACTTTCATTCTTCAATTTTCTTCATCTAATTGATCTCTCTCAAGTTCTATCTTCAAGTTCTAAGTGTTCTTCATAAATTCCAAAAGTTCTAGTTTCATAAAATCAAGAATACTTTCAAGTTTGCTAGCTCACTTCCAATCTTGTAAGGTGATCATCCAACCTCAAGAAATCTTTGTTTCTTACAGTAGGTTATCATTCTAATACAAGGTAATAATCATATTCAAACTTTGGTTCAATTTCTATAACTATAACAATCTTATTTCAAGTGATGATCTTACTTGAACTTGTTTTCGTGTCATGATTCTGCTTCAAGAACTTCGAGCCATCCAAGGATCCATTGAAGCTAGATCCATTTTTCTCTTTTCCAGTAGGTTTATCCAAGGAACTTAAGGTAGTAATGATGTTCATAACATCATTCGATTCATACATATAAAGCTATCTTATTCGAAGGTTTAAACTTATAATCACTAGAACATAGTTTAGTTAATTCTAAACTTGTTCGCAAACAAAAGTTAATCCTTCTAACTTGACTTTTAAAATCAACTAAACATATGTTATATATCTATATGATATGCTAACTTAATGATTTAAAACCTGGAAACACGAAAAACACCGTAAAACCGGATTTACGCCGTCGTAGTAACACCGCGGACTATTTTGGGTTAGTTAATTAAAAACTATGATAAACTTTGATTTAAAAGTTGTTATTCTGAGAAAATGATTTTTATTATGAACATGAAACTATATCCAAAAATTATGGTTAAACTCAAAGTGGAAGTATGTTTTCTAAAATGGTCATCTAGACGTCGTTCTTTCGACTGAAATGACTACCTTTAAAAAACGACTTGTAACTTATTTTTTCGACTATAAACCTATACTTTTCTGTTTAGATTCATAAAATAGAGTTCAATATGAAACCATAGCAATTTGATTCACTCAAAACGGATTTAAAATGAAGAAGTTATGGGTAAAACAAGATTGGATAATTTTTCTCATTTTAGCTACGTGAAAATTGGTAACAAATCTATTCCAACCATAACTTAATCAACTTGTATTGTATATTATGTAATCTTGAGATACCATAGACACGTATACAATGTTTCGACCTATCATGTCGACACATCTATATATATTTCGGAACAACCATAGACACTCTATATGTGAATGTTGGAGTTAGCTATACAGGGTTGAGGTTGATTCCAAAATATATATAGTTTGAGTTGTGATCAATACTGAGATACGTATACACTGGGTCGTGGATTGATTCAAGATAATATTTATCGATTTATTTCTGTACATCTAACTGTGGACAACTAGTTGTAGGTTACTAACGAGGACAGCTGACTTAATAAACTTAAAACATCAAAATATATTAAAAGTGTTGTAAATATATTTTGAACATACTTTGATATATATGTATATATTGTTATAGGTTCGTGAATCAACCAGTGGCCAAGTCTTACTTCCCGACGAAGTAAAAATCTGTGAAAGTGAGTTATAGTCCCACTTTTAAAATCTAATATTTTTGGGATGAGAATACATGCAGGTTTTATAAATGATTTACAAAATAGACACAAGAACGTGAAACTACATTCTATGGTTGAATTATCAAAATCGAATATGCCCCTTTTTATTAAGTCTGGTAATCTAAGAATTAGGGAACAGACACCCTAATTGACGCGAATCCTAAAGATAGATCTATTGGGCCTAACAAACCCCATCCAAAGTACCGGATGCTTTAGTACTTCGAAATTTATATCATATCCGAAGGGTGTCCCGGAATGATGGGGATATTCTTATATATGCATCTTGTTAATGTCGGTTACCAGGTGTTCACTATATGAATGATTTTTATCTCTATGTATGGGATGTGTATTGAAATATGAAATCTTGTGGTCTATTGTTACGATTTGATATATATAGGTTAAACCTATAACTCACCAACATTTTTGTTGACGTTTAAAGCATGTTTATTCTCAGGTGAATATTAAGAGCTTCCGCTGTTGCATACTAAAATAAGGACAAGATTTGGAGTCCATGTTTGTATGATATTGTGTAAAAACTGCATTCAAGAAACTGATTTCGATGTAACATATTTGTATTGTAAACCATTATGTAATGGTCGTGTGTAAACAGGATATTTTAGATTATCATTATTTGATAATCTACGTAAAGCTTTTTAAACCTTTATTTATGAAATAAAGGTTATGGTTTGTTTTAAAAATGAATGCAGTCTTTGAAAAACGTCTCATATAGAGGTCAAAACCTCGCAACGAAATCAATTAATATGGAACGTTTTTAATCAATAAGAACGGGACATTTCAGTTGGTATCAGAGCGTTGGTCTTAGAGATCCAGAATTTTGCATTAGTGTGTCTTATCGAGTTTGTTAGGATGCATTAGTGAGTCTGGACTTCGACCGTGTTTACTTGAAAAATGATTGCTTAACAAATTTTGTTGGAAACTATATATTTTTAACATGTGAATATTATGTGATATATTAATCTCTTAACGCGTTTGATATTATGTGATAGATGTCTACCTCTAGAACAAGTCCCATTGACTCACCTAATAATAATGAAGAGTCAAATGTAAATTGGAATGATTCGTGGACTGATTCACAAGTTCCCGAAGAGGAACCGGAAGAAGAGTCGGAACCGGAAGAAGAATCGGAACCGGAAGAAGAATCGGAAACGGATGAAGAAATAGAACCGGTGGGGGAAATAATAAAACGGTTAAGTAAAAGAAAATCCTCAATCAACCGACCAAGGTTAATTATGGTCAATGGTGTTTCCGCCAAGGAAGCAAAATATTGGGAGGATTACCAATTCTCCGATGAATCGGATTCCGACGAGAATTCCGATGATGTTATAGAAATTACCCCAACTGAATTTAAAAAGGCAAAAGAAAATAATAAGGGAAAGGGCATAAAAATAGAGAAATCTAATTCCAACCCCGATGAACTTTATATGTATCGTCAACCCCCGAAGTCCTTAAGTTGTAACAATGACCCGGGAACCTCTAAACCACCAGGTTTTTCTAAACCAATGTGGAAAACGACGGCTCGTATTAGGGGAACATCATATATCCCTAGAAACTTGGCAAAACGAACCAAAACCGAAGAAGAAGAAACAAGCGAGTCGGAATAAGATAGTTGTATTCGTGTGGTGTAATATATGTAATATAGTATGCTTATGCTTTATGATATATGTAAAAATTGCTTGTATTAATAAGTATTTTTTTTATGAATCTAACTCTTGTCTATTTTACAGTATAAAAACACAAAATGGATAGACAACCCAATATTTTAAGAGACTTACCCGGAGACATGATTGATGAAATCTTGTCTAGAGTCGGTCAGAATTCTTCGGCACAACTATTTAAGGCGAGATCAGTTTGTAAGACATTCGAAGAACGTTCCAAGAATGTCTTGGTTTATAAGAGACTTTCGTTTGAAAGATGGGGGATATCACATTGGGAAACCCATAAGTTACGATGTGTTTACTTTGACGCATATATTGCGGGGAACCCAAATGCTATTTTACGCAACGGGTTAAGAAATTATTTTGACTCAATATATCCGAATATTGGACTTCGTGATTTAGAAAAAGCGGCTAACATGCAACATAAAGAAGCATGTTATGCTTACGGATTAGTAATGTTCGCTTCTCACCAAAGTGAGAACAAGAACATCGGGCTACAACTATTAAACAAAACGTTCCCACAAGTGACGGAGTCGGTAATTGGGGTAAGAAATGAGGTTTTTAGATTGTTACGGGACTGTTGGACATTACGTAACCCTCGTCCCTTTGACGACGTTACAACACGTTGTCTTATCAACGGCCATAACGGTTATGTTCCACAAGACCAAGGATGGGAAGTAATCCTAGTAAAACCAGAATGCATGACTTGTTTCTGGACGTATGAATTACGTGTCTTTATTGCCTTTGCTGAACGACTTGTGTACTAGCTAGAATTATCTTCACAACTATCTTGTATCAAAATTATTGTGTGCTATATTTCATGCTTTATGTAAAATAAGCGGTATTGTAAGTTTGTAAAATATTGTATAAAAGTTTGAACGCGAAATATTATTATAATCAGTTTTTCATATAGAATTGTAGTAGTTGAATTGTATATTAGCTACTAAGTATGAACTTAACGGGTAGGTACTACCCGAATTTAAAATTATAAAACGCTAATATGAAGAAAAAGATTTTATAAATGAGTTCATATTAGGCTATGAAATACTATTAACTACTCTTAATATTCTGTATGATTAACTTGTTCCATTTGACTATTTTGAAGGAAATGGCACCGACTACTCGACACACCGTGAATATGAATGAAGAGGAATTCCGTACTTTTCTAGCTTCAAACATAGCCGCAGTACAGGCTGCGCTACATACCAACAATAACCTTGGATCTAGCAGTACAGGAAATCGTGTAGGATGCACCTACAAAGAATTCACTGCCTGCAAACCTTTGGAATTTGATGGAACCGAAGGACCGATCGGATTGAAACGGTGGACCGAGAAGGTCGAATCGGTGTTTGCCATAAGTAAGTGTACTGAAGCGGACAAAGTGAAGTACGCTACGCATACCTTCACAGGTTCTGCGTTGACATGGTGGAATACCTATCTAGAGCAAGTGGGACAAGACAATGCGTACGCACTACCGTGGTCAGCATTCAAGCACTTGATGAACGAGAAGTACCGTCCCAGAACCGAGGTCAATAAGCTCAAGACAGAACTTAGAGGGTTACGAACCCAAGGATTTAATATCACCACGTACGAAAGAAGATTCACAGAATTGTGCCTATTGTGTCCGGGAGCATTCGAAGATGAGGAAGAGAAGATCGACGCATTTGTGAAAGGATTACCGGAAAGAATCCAAGAAGATATAAGTTCACACGAGCCCGCCTCTATACAACAGGCATGTAGAATGGCTCACAAACTAGTGAACCAGATTGAAGAAAGAATTAAAGAACAGACTGCTGAAGAGGCCAATGTGAAGCAAGTCAAAAGAAAGTGGGAGGAAAACGGTGATAAGAATCACCAATACAACAACAACAGCAATTACAACAACAATCGCAACAATTATCCCAACAATCGCAACATCAATCGCAACTACAACAAACGGCCCAACAACAACAACAACAACAACAACAACAACAACAGCAACTACAACAATCATCCCAACAACAATAATAACCGCAACAACAACAACAATCAGAAGCAGCTATGCCAAAGGTGTGAAAAGAATCACTCGGGGTTCTGCACCAAATTTTGCAACAAGTGTAAAAGAAATGGTCATAGCGCGGCGAAGTGTGAGGTTTACGGACCAGGGGTTAATAGAACGAAAGGAACAAATGGTGTCGGAACGAGTAATGGCGAAGCAAGTAGTGTCGGAGCAAGTTATGCCAATGTAGTTTGTTATAAATGTGGAAAACCGGGCCACATTATTAGAAATTGCCCGAACCAGGAGAACACGAATGGACAAGGCCGCGGAAGAGTTTTCAATATTAATGCGGCAGAGGCACAGGAAGACCCGGAGCTTGTTACGGGTACGTTTCTTATTGACAATAAATCTGCTTACGTTTTATTTGATTCGGGTGCAGATAGAAGCTATATGAGTAGAGATTTTTGTGCTAAATTAAGTTGTCCATTGACGCCTTTGGATAGTAAATTTTTACTCGAATTAGTAAATGGTAAATTAATTTCAGCAGATAATATATGTCGGAATCGAGAAATTAAACTGGTTAGCGAAACATTTAAGATTGATTTGATACCAGTAGAGTTAGGGAGTTTTGATGTGATAATCGGTATGGACTGGTTGAAAGAAGTGAAAGCAGAGATCGTTTGTTACAAAAATGCAATTCGCATTATACGAGAAAAAGGAAAACCCTTAATGGTGTACGGAGAAAAGGGCAACACGAAGCTACATCTTATTAGAAATTTGAAGGCACAAAAACTAATAAGAAAAGGTTGCTATGCTGTTCTAGCACACGTCGAGAAAGTACAAACTGAAGAAAAGAGCATCAATGATGTTCCCATTGCAAAAGAATTTCCCGATGTATTTCCGAAAGAATTACCGGGATTACCCCCACATCGATCCGTTGAATTTCAAATAGATCTTGTACCAGGAGCTGCACCAATAGCTCGTGCTCCTTACAGACTCGCACCCAGCGAGATGAAAGAACTGCAAAGCCAATTACAAGAACTTTTAGAGCGTGGTTTCATTCGACCAAGCACATCACCGTGGGGAGCTCCTGTTTTGTTTGTCAAGAAGAAAGATGATACATTCAGGTTGTGTATCGACTACCGAGAGTTGAACAAACTTACCATCAAGAACCGCTACCCACTACCAAGAATCGACGACTTATTTGATCAACTACAAGGCTCGTCTGTTTATTCAAAGATTGACTTACGTTCTGGGTATCATCAAATGTGGGTGAAAGAAGATGATATTCCAAAGACTGCTTTCAGAACACGTTACGGTCATTACGAGTTTATGGTCATGCCATTTGGTTTAACTAATGCACCAGGTGTGTTCATGGACCTTATGAACCGAGTGTGTGGACCATACCTTGACAAGTTTGTCATTGTTTTCATTGATGACATACTTATTTACTCAAAGAATGACCAAGAACACGGTGAACATTTGAGAAAGGTGTTAGAAGTATTGAGGAAGGAAGAATTGTACGCTAAGTTTTCAAAGTGTGCATTTTGGTTGGAAGAAGTTCAATTCCTCGGTCACATAGTGAACAAAGAAGGTATTAAGGTGGATCCGGCAAAGATAGAAACTGTTGAAAAGTGGGAAACCCCGAAAACTCCGAAACACATACGCCAGTTTTTAGGACTAGCTGGTTACTACAGAAGGTCATCCAAGACTTTTCCAGAATAGCAAAACCCTTGACTGCATTAACGCATAAAGGGAAGAAATTTGAATGGAATGATGAACAAGAGAAAGCGTTTCAGTTATTGAAGAAAAAGCTAACTACGGCACCTATATTGTCATTGCCTGAAGGGAATGATGATTTTGTGATTTATTGTGATGCATCAAAGCAAGGTCTCGGTTGTGTATTAATGCAACGAACGAAGGTGATTGCTTATGCGTCTAGACAATTGAAGATTCACGAACAAAATTATACGACGCATGATTTGGAATTAGGCGCGGTTGTTTTTGCATTAAAGACTTGGAGGCACTACTTATATGGGGTCAAAAGTATTATATATACCGACCACAAAAGTCTTCAACACATATTTAATCAGAAACAACTGAATATGAGGTAGCGTAGGTGGATTGAATTATTGAATGATTACGACTTTGAGATTCGTTACCACCCGGGGAAGGCAAATGTGGTAGCCGATGCCTTGAGCAGGAAGGACAGAGAACCCATTCGAGTAAAATCTATGAATATAATGATTCATAATAACCTTACTACTCAAATAAAGGAGGCGCAACAAGGAGTTTTAAAAGAGGAAAATTTAAAGGATGAAATACCCAAAGGATCGGAGAAGCATCTTAATATTCGGGAAGACGGAACCCGGTATAGGGCTGAAAGGATTTGGGTACCAAAATTTGGAGATATGAGAGAAATGGTACTTAGAGAAGCTCATAAAACCAGATACTCAATACATCCTGGAACGGGGAAGATGTACAAGGATCTCAAGAAACATTTTTGGTGGCCGGGTATGAAAGCCGATGTTGCTAAATACGTAGGAGAATGTTTGACGTGTTCTAAGGTCAAAGCTGAGCATCAGAAACCATCAGGTCTACTTCAACAACCCGAAATCCCGGAATGGAAATGGGAAAACATTACCATGGATTTCATCACTAAATTGCCAAGGACTGCAAGTGGTTTTGATACTATTTGGGTAATAGTTGATCGTCTCACCAAATCAGCACACTTCCTACCAATAAGAGAAGATGACAAGATGGAGAAGTTAGCACGACTATATTTGAAGGAAGTCGTCTCCAGACATGGAATACCAATCTCTATTATCTCTGATAGGGATGGCAGATTTATTTCAAGATTCTGGCAGACATTACAGCAAGCATTAGGAACTCGTCTAGACATGAGTACTGCCTATCATCCACAAACTGATGGGCAGAACGAAAGGACGATACAAACGCTTGAAGACATGCTACGAGCATGTGTTATTGATTTCGGAAACAGTTGGGATCGACATCTACCGTTAGCAGAATTTTCCTACAACAACAGCTACCATTCAAGCATTGAGATGGCGCCGTTTGAAGCACTTTATGGTAGAAAGTGCAGGTCTCCGATTTGTTGGAGTGAAGTGGGGGATAGACAGATTACGGGTCCGGAGATTATACAAGAAACTACCGAGAAGATCATCCAAATTCAACAACGGTTGAAAACCGCCCAAAGTCGATAAAAGAGCTACGCTGACATTAAAAGAAAAGATATAGAATTTGAAATTGGAGAGATGGTCATGCTTAAAGTTGCACCTTGGAAAGGCGTTGTTCGATTTGGTAAACGAGGGAAATTAAATCCAAGGTATATTGGACCATTCAAGATTATTGATCGTGTCGGACCAGTAGCTTACCGACTTGAGTTACCTCAACAACTCGCAGCTGTACATAACACTTTCCACGTCTCGAATTTAAAGAAATGTTTTGCTAAAGAAGATCTCACTATTCCGTTAGATGAAATCCAAATCAACGAAAAACTCCAATTCATCGAAGAACCTGTCGAAATAATGGATCGTGAGGTTAAAAGACTTAAGCAAAACAAGATACCAATTGTTAAGGTTCGATGGAATGCTTGTAGAGGACCCGAGTTCACCTGGGAGCATGAAGATCAGATGAAGAAGAAATACCCACATCTATTTCCAGAAGATTCGTCAACACCTTCAACAGCTTAAAATTTCGGGACGAAATTTATTTAACGGGTAGGTACTGTACTGACCCGAACTTTTCCATGTTTATATATATTAATTGAGATTGATATTTAAATGATTAAATGTTTCCAACATGTTAAGCAATCAAACTTGTTAAGACTTGATTAATTGAAATATGTTTCATATAGACAATTGACCACCCAAGTTGACCGGCGATTCACGAACGTTAAAACTTGTAAAAACGACATGACGATATATATATGGATATAAATATGGTTAACATGAGATTATGATAAGTAAGTATCTCCATAAGTATATTAACAATGAGTTATATACATATAAACAAGACTACTAACTTAAGGATTTCGAAACGAGACATATATGTAACGATTATCGTTGTAACGACATTTAAATGTATATATATCATATTAAGAGATATTCATACATGATAATATCATGATAATATAATAATTTAAAATCTCATTTGATATTATAAACATTGGGTTAACAATATTTAACAAGATCGTTAACCTAAAGGTTTCAAAACAACACTTACATGTAACGACTAACGATGACTTAACGACTCAGTTAAAATGTATATACATGTAGTGTTTTAATATGTATTCATACACTTTTGAAAGACTTCAAGACACTTATAAAAATACTTCTACTTAACAAAAATGCTTACAATTACATCCTCGTTCAGTTTCATCAACAATTCTACTCGTATGCACCCGTATTCGTACTCGTACAATACACAGCTTTTAGATGTATGTACTATTGGTATATACACTCCAATGATCAGCTCTTAGCAGCCTATGTGAATCACCTAACACATGTGGGAACCATCATTTGGCAACTAGCATGAAATATCTCATAAAATTACAAAAATATGAGTAATCATTCATGACTTATTTACATGAAAACAAAATTACATATCCTTTATATCTAATCCATACACCAACGACCAAAAACACCTACAAATACTTTCATTCTTCAATTTTCTTCATCTAATTGATCTCTCTCAAGTTCTATCTTCAAGTTCTAAGTGTTCTTCATAAATTCCAAAAGTTCTAGTTTCATAAAATCAAGAATACTTTCAAGTTTGCTAGCTCACTTCCAATCTTGTAAGGTGATCATCCAACCTCAAGAAATCTTTGTTTCTTACAGTAGGTTATCATTCTAATACAAGGTAATAATCATATTCAAACTTTGGTTCAATTTCTATAACTATAACAATCTTATTTCAAGTGATGATCTTACTTGAACTTGTTTTCGTGTCATGATTCTGCTTCAAGAACTTCGAGCCATCCAAGGATCCATTGAAGCTAGATCCATTTTTCTCTTTTCCAGTAGGTTTATCCAAGGAACTTAAGGTAGTAATGATGTTCATAACATCATTCGATTCATACATATAAAGCTATCTTATTCGAAGGTTTAAACTTATAATCACTAGAACATAGTTTAGTTAATTCTAAACTTGTTCGCAAACAAAAGTTAATCCTTCTAACTTGACTTTTAAAATCAACTAAACACATGTTATATATCTATATGATATGCTAACTTAATGATTTAAAACCTGGAAACACGAAAAACACCGTAAAACCGGATTTACGCCGTCGTAGTAACACCGCGGGCTGTTTTGGGTTAGTTAATTAAAAACTATGATAAACTTTGATTTAAAAGTTGTTATTCTGAGAAAATGATTTTTATTATGAACATGAAACTATATCCAAAAATTATGGTTAAACTCAAAGTGGAAGTATGTTTTCTAAAATGGTCATCTAGACGTCGTTCTTTCGACTGAAATGACTACCTTTACAAAAACGACTTGTAACTTATTTTTTCGACTATAAACCTATACTTTTCTGTTTATATTCATAAAATAGAGTTCAATATGAAACCATAGCAATTTGATTCACTCAAAACGGATTTAAAATGAAGAAGTTATGGGTAAAACAAGATTGGATAATTTTTCTCATTTTAGCTACGTGAAAATTGGTAACAAATCTATTCCAACCATAACTTAATCAACTTGTATTGTATATTATGTAATCTTGAGATACCATAGACACGTATACAATGTTTCGACCTATCATGTCGACACATCTATATATATTTCGGAACAACCATAGACACTCTATATGTGAATGTTGGAGTTAGCTATACAGGGTTGAGGTTGATTCCAAAATATATATAGTTTGAGTTGTGATCAATACTGAGATACGTATACACTGGGTCGTGGATTGATTCAAGATAATATTTATCGATTTATTTCTGTACATCTAGCTGTGGACAACTAGTTGTAGGTTACTAACGAGGACAGCTGACTTAATAAACTTAAAACATCAAAATATATTAAAAGTGTTGTAAATATATTTTGAACATACTTTGATATATATGTATATATTGTTATAGGTTCGTGAATCAACCAGTGGCCAAGTCTTACTTCCCGACGAAGTAAAAATCTGTGAAAGTGAGTTATAGTCCCACTTTTAAAATCTAATATTTTTGGGATGAGAATACATGCAGGTTTTATAAATGATTTACAAAATAGACACAAGTACGTGAAACTACATTCTATGGTTGAATTATCAAAATCGAATATGCCCCTTTTTATTAAGTCTGGTAATCTAAGAATTAGGGAACAGACACCCTAATTGACGCGAATCCTAAAGATAGATCTATTGGGCCTAACAAACCCCATCCAAAGTACCGGATGCTTTAGTACTTCGAAATTTATATCATATCCGAAGGGTGTCCCGGAATGATGGGGATATTCTTATATATGCATCTTGTTAATGTCGGTTACCAGGTGTTCACTATATGAATGATTTTTATCTCTATGTATGGGATGTGTATTGAAATATGAAATCTTGTGGTCTATTGTTACGATTTGATATATATAGGTTAAACCTATAACTCACCAACATTTTTGTTGACGTTTAAAGCATGTTTATTCTCAGGTGAATATTAAGAGCTTCCGCTGTTGCATACTAAAATAAGGACAAGATTTGGAGTCCATGTTTGTATGATATTGTGTAAAAACTGCATTCAAGAAACTGATTTCGATGTAACATATTTGTATTGTAAACCATTATGTAATGGTCGTGTGTAAACAGGATATTTTAGATTATCATTACTTGATAATCTACGTAAAGCTTTTTAAACCTTTATTTATGAAATAAAGGTTATGGTTTGTTTTAAAAATGAATGCAGTCTTTGAAAAACGTCTCATATAGAGGTCAAAACCTCGCAACGAAATCAATTAATATGGAACGTTTTTAATCAATAAGAACGGGACATTTCAGGTAATACCCGAGAAATATTTATATCTCACATTAATATGTTACATTGTACATTCTTCAAATTTTGATTCAATAATCAGTAACTATACTACTTACATCCACATATGTATCCGCGCACCAAAGAACAACCATTTTCATTCAAATCAAATTACATATTCTGAATTTGACATATCAAAATTCAAGTAAAGCTATAGCAGATGTTATCTTCCTAAAGATCACTACATTCATGAATTATATTCATTCGTATTCTATGATGAATTATCACATCAAACCACCAAAATTATCATTCATTACTTTTGAAATCAACAACGCCTATTCGTCAACCATTAGATCCTTTGACGATTACAATCAGCGTTTAATCATCTAAAAATAAAATTTCTTGAAACCATCTCGGGTTGTCAATCAATGATTCAGATTCGTTAACCTTGAGAATGCTGACGAAGCAGCAAATGCTATAGATGTTCTTAAGGGCTAACAGTTTGATAATAAAGAATGGTACGTTGGAAAAGCCCAAAAGAAAATTTGGAACTGAAAAACGGATTGAGCTAACCATGGAGGAGACCAAGGACAAACACAAGGGCCAAACCCTATATTCAAAGAATCCAGGAAATTCTGAATCCGGTGAAATCTTTAGAGAATATCTTGCTCCAAAGTCATGTTAAAAGCTTGCGAAAAATTTTTCTTCATCAACTTTCGAACTTAGAAATTCCAAAATATCATCATAAATATCCTCTATATTTCGGAAGATATCTTCATAACGATTCATGTCAGCAATTAAGTATCTCTTTGCGATATCTTTATAAAGGAAACTGTTTTAGTTTCTATATTCTGTAAAATTCGAGTTTAAATTATAAATGCTTTGAAGAAGTGATTGGGAATTGAAGCATGAGTTAATATAATATAATGGCGTCAGGCCAACGTGATTATATTACAGTAAGTCATGCTCAGTTTTTAATGGAAGATAATGATTCATAGATTTTATAATCATCATTTGCCATGTTACACGACTCTTACATTCTATTTAACCTCTAAACATATCAAGAAAATATTTTTCTTGATGATTCGGTCTTTTTCGGATATTCTGGTAATATGACAAATCAAATCGTGCTATTACCTTTCCTTTCTACTTTATATATTATGATCATTCAAAATTTCATACCTATGAATTCTGGACCATTACTCGCTTGACTTGAAGTCGGGAAGAAGAAACAAAAACATAAAGCTCCGACATATAAGGGAAAATATAAAGCCCGATAACGACTCAGAAATTACAAACCGTGTATATCAATGTGTATAGCAATATAAAGACACGGGATAATTAAAAACACTATAACCCCAAGAGCATAGAAGAAGTAAACAGATTTCTCTGGCGGTAAAAGAAAAAGAAGAATGACTGCATAGATGGTCAATATAATAACCAGGATCAGAACTGGATTTAGCATTTTCTTAATCTTTTGGAAGTTTGAATTGAGAAAGAAAGTATAGAAGTGGTGAAGATAATGAAACGGAAGAAGCTAATTTATAGCAAAATTCCAAACACATCAATCGAGGCAAATCACCGCATTTAATCAAACAAATCTCAAAATTTCGTAAATACCGAAGAATCAAATCTTATAGATTATGAAGATTTCCTTTAATTCCTTGAATTCTGGAAATCAATCGTGACTACGTCAAAAGTTAAGGCGAACATTTAATTTTCTCATTTCACTCTTTTATGATAGCTTCGTTTATACTCTTCCTATAAACGAATCGTTTTATCCATATTATTCAATAGTGTTAAAACTTTATTTTTCAACTTATATTCATCATTAAAATATTCTTGTTGTAAACAATGAAGATCTCTATCAAATTTCATGACTGTGGTTTTCACGAACTCCTCTCTGTTTGTCTGCCCTAATATTGTGGCATAAAATGCTCAAGGTTTTAAATGAGCTCAATACCATTCATAACACATTTCATGTATCCAATTTACTGAAATGACTTGTATAACATCATCATTTTGAATGATCGTCGCATTAATGATAAAATGCACTTCGTTGAAGAACCTATAGAAATCATGGAAGGAGAGGTCAAACAAACGTGTAAAAGCAACATACCTATCATTAAAGTCTGTTGGAATTCGCGTAGAGGCCCCGAATATACCTGGGAACGCAAAGACCATATGAAACGGAAATATCCCCATCTCTTCTCAACTGCTGATGCATCCGAGAAGTCTACCTAAAACTTCGGGACGAAGTTTTTATTAACGGGGAGGTACTATAACAACCCTCACTTTTTGACTTCTGAAATTACTGAAATGACCCTAGGGTTTACTGTCTGACTATACGTATTAATTATTTAAGGGTTGTTATATACACAATCAATTTAACGTTGACCAAATAATAAACTTTTATTCGACACTCACTGCTAATTAAAATTTATGCATTTCAATAATATTATTTATAACTATTAATCTATAAGTAATAAATAAAAAATGACATTTATATAAATAATAAAACAATTGAGAACTAAATAAAAATAAATACAAGTCATGAATTAGTAAAAAGAAAATAATACTTATCATGTAGTAAATGTAAAAATAATAATAAACATAATAATAATAATAATAATAATAATAATAATAATAATAATAATAATAATAATAATAATAATAATAATAATAGTAATAATAATGAGACTAAAGAATCTTAAACAATTACATCCTTATGTTGACTAAAAATAAAGTATAAACTAGTACATCCTTATGTTGACTAATTATAAACTAGTACCACCTTTTGTTGACTAAAAATTATAAAACAAAATAAAAATCATTAATTAGAACATCCTTATGTTGACTAACACTCTAATACTTGCACTATATAAACACTCCTAGACTCCTAGTTTCTCATTCACAAATCACACCAAAATTCTCTCTCAAAAACAATCTCTCCCTCTCCCTCTCTTGTGGTATTCGGATCTTCAAGCTTGTTCTTCGTGTTCTTCAAGAATCTTCAAGGAGTTCTTCAAGATTTTTAAGGCTTTGATCTTCCATCTTCATCGTGTTCATCTTTTCTTTGTTAATTATCTTGAATCTTCAAAGGTATAACATAAACCCTAAACTATTTACATAAACTTTAATCTTTGTTAATTCATATTCATATTATAAACTTGTTATTCATAAGTATATACATAAACACTCCTAGATTTATATATACATATATATGTAAAAAAAAAATATTTTTATGTATATATACGAATTATATATACATATACATATTAAAACCTTAAACCCTAATACTACTTATACTAGTACTTAACATATATACACTATTACTATTACTAGCACCTATAACCTACTACTTATATTGTAGCACAAAAACATTTTGGGATATGTATTAGAGATGTATAGATCTTCGAACTTTCTTGACGAATGGTTTCTACGAGATTCTTGGCAGAGGGTTTGGATTTCCGATTTAAAGGGTCCTATGGCTCAAGCCCCTAGATCTAAATTAGCCATTCGAAGGGAAAGGGGTGATTGGAAGCTTATCTAATACGGCAAGTATTCTAAAATGAAAAACACTCATAAAAGTAGAAACTCTCTAGTCATAGAAACTTAGTAAAATAAGAAACTTTCTAAAAATGGAAACTTTATAAAAATAGTAACTTACTAGGAATAGAAACTTAGTAAAATAAACTATACTTAAACACATACTTAAACTTAAACATAGGCAAAACACTTAACTACTCTTAAATGTCAATAGGTTGACTTTCCTGCTCACTCGTTCAACTCTTTATTCCGAGGAATAACTCTCTCTCTACTTACTAAGGTGACTTTCATAGCCCCACTCTTATTGCTATAGCACTTTTTATACTTACTGGGGTGAGACACATGCTGCTTTTATACTTTAAACAACTTAGACACAAGTACGAACCTAAACTGTACTATGACTAGCTTATGCTACTAAGACCCCACAGTGATATTTTTTAATTGCTTTCAGGATAAGGCATTCTTAATTATTGGGGGTAGGCCTATCGGGAGTAACGTCCCCGATACATTTGACCGTGATGTCTTTGTATTACTTAATAATAATTTAAACATGGTGATAAGGTACTGCCAACTTATCATCGGGGCAACAAAACAAACGTTTAGTCTAAAATATCACGAATCAGTACTACTTTTGGATCTGCGAGATCTACTTTTTGATCCTTCGGGAGATCAACTTTACAACTAAATCTTGTGGTCTAAAAACAACGATAACTACTTTTGTTAAACCTATGAACTTCACTCAACCTTTTTGGTTGACACTTTAGCATGTTTTGTCTCAGGTGCTGTTTGATTCAAGCTTTCTTATCTACTACTTATGTGATGCTACTTGGACTTAGGATCAAGAGATATCGCATTTATTACTTCTGCATATGAACAATTACTTTATCGTTATTTCCATTATTGTAACGACATTTCATTTTCCGCTGCGTACTCAATAAAGTTAAATTTTCTCATTTAGTATTGTTCTCGTATTATAATATGTTGGTTTATTTGATATTAGTAACGTTTCTTCCAGACCCTATTGGGAGGACGTTACATTAAGTCCAAACAATCTTGAATTCATCCCACCAATATAATGATATAAACTTCGATACCACTTCTCTGTATTGTTACAATCATATTTGCAAAAAAATTCCTCATAACAACAACAATAATATAAATGATCCTGTATAACCAAAATCCAAAAAAAAGTAACATCAATTCAAAGTTCGTACCAGCTC
Organism: Rutidosis leptorrhynchoides; assembly: GCF_046630445.1. Lineage (NCBI taxonomy): Eukaryota > Viridiplantae > Streptophyta > Magnoliopsida > Asterales > Asteraceae > Rutidosis > Rutidosis leptorrhynchoides. Next base: position 154,133,841 of record NC_092338.1, on the reverse strand, counting down.
AAATGATGACACATAACATCTCCACAATAATAACATTGACCCATTAAAAACCACTAGCAGTGATGTTGACTGAATCCCAAGCAGTATGACCACAATTGAACCAAAATCAACTTGCCTTGATGACATAACCCAAATGAAAGTTGAGTCTGCAAACCTGACCCAAATAAAAGTAGCAGCAACAATCATAACCCATACTCGATATCTAATAGCAATTATGAAATGAATTTAGTACGCAAATTAAATAGAAACATTATGGAACTAAGTTTATAACCTCATCTGAATGTTCATAAGCATTTGATACTCCAAAGCCTACAAAATATGAATATTTCCATAAGTTTGATACTCTAAATTTTAATAGTAACCTTATCTTCACGTTAATATCTCTAATCTTTTTACCATGTATTATTGTTTAGAAATTAGTAGCAATAAACCTTAGTTTTTAAAGAAGAAAAACATGTAAAATAAGTCAAAACCTGAGAATTTTCAACTTATGAGCCCGCAAAGTAGGCTCGAGAGTGATTTTGACACATTTTACCCAACATGTTTTAGCCTGTTATCCAACCATTTCAATCCGTCATTAGTCCCAAAACTACTAACTAATTGTCATATGGGACATCAAGAGCAACATTAACATATACATAAATATTTATAAAGGTTTATATATAAAAATCAAATTGCCAAAGATGTCAAGAGTACACTAACTTTTAATTAGCGGACATACACGTTTTCTTCATCTTCCACGTTACTAAGTACATACACATAACAAATTTGAACAAACAAAACTCTAAACCCATTATCATCATGATCATGATTTTATATATAATGATAATGCTAGAAATCTTGGTCTTTTAATAAAGAATTCGTAAAGAGTAATAACTAACAATAGATAAATATTAAAGAATCAGGTTGGGTCGACTTCCACCATTTATCTCTGTTCTTTTGTACGAAAGAGCCTACATAACAATTTTGTGTGTGTTTAAAATATGTTTTGGAAGCTACTTGACTTGTTTGACACATTTATGGCTAATGATCTACCATAATTACTTCAAATATAATGAGTCTAAATTGCCACCAATATATCAACCTTTCATAAATTAAAGGAACGTACCTGATGCTTATCATTACTTATTGTCTCAAAGATTTGCATATTCCTATTGATCAACTTCAACAACAAACTGTAAATGGGCATACAATAATAAATTAGAATAAAAGGTAGGCAAATGACACAAAAAAAAAACACGTATCACACCCGTCATGTCCTACTTCCCACAAGCAAGATAGTATCATACTTGATCTGAGTAAATTTTTGATGAAGTATTGTTGCAACAATGCACCTGTCTAGCCTACAGAAATTTAAAGGCAACCCCTATGGAGTCTTGTTTAGCCTAATTTTAAATAAAGACTTTCCCTACATTTCATTTATTATTAAAATTTAACCAATGATTTTATATAGTTATTCTCACATACAGTGGAAGTTATTAAGTCATTGCAACCTGTTTATAAAATTTAGCATGAAGTCAAGTTGTGAAGGCACAAAACATCAACATTTTACATGCTTATTCTACCAAACAAAGTTGTTTCCTAAATAACAATTTTAAACTACTAAGAAACTGAAAGAGTATAGGAAAGAAGAGTTGGAAGTTACATTGACCTTTCAGTAAGTGTATGCAGCCATGTTCTTTAATGTTAGGAGCCGTTCCTGCATATATTACCTGTTTATTGACATCTCAAAATACTTAGCACGTTATTTTGATTCTTCCCTTTTTATGTACTTTCATGGAAGTAAAAATAAAAATATTTATAATACACACAATTAGGGTCTACTGAAAACTAAATTAATATAAAATCAATAAAAAATCATAAATCAAATTCCACAATTCACGATTCAAGATAATAATATTTGAAAAAAACTACATACCTGATCCGAAATCATCGAAAGAAAAGCTGATAAGGATTGCTGAAATCGAAAGAATATTGATAACCGGATCGTTCGATTGATGATGAAAACGTAACTGGTAATATGAAACCATCTTCTTGACAGTAATCGAAGCCCTAATTTCTCAATAGTATGCAGTTGTCGATGGTATGCTGAAATCACTGCCCTAATCGAAGCCCTAAGATCTTGACGATGGTACCCGAGATGATCAGATGATATTGATGGTGATGGTGGTTTTCTAGGATTTTCCAATTTTGAGAGACAGAAAGAGTGTGAACGTGATTGAATCGTCATTTTGATTTAATCCGTTGTTTGTGGGACACGTGTCATTTTCTTATAATTAGTTAAAATAATCCAAAATTAGGAGAAAAAAGGATTAGCTGAGGATGAATGTGGTTGCCACACGTGGACTTACACTACCAGATTAGTAATATAGAAGATTAGTTGTAATCTTTGGAGCTTATATCCGGAAGAAAACTCCACCCCAAATATTTAGCATATAATCATGCTCATAAGGACAAACGGTGTAAAACGGGTGAAAGGTCAAACATTTTGCATTAAGAAGAGTCAAATTTAGTAAAATACTAGTTAAATGACTCGTGGAATCACGAGATTTTAAAGGAAATTTTTTTTAATGATATAACGTAACACAACTTCCTTATCCAAAATAAATAAATTTTTCAATACTCATGCTCCTAAACATGAGTCAGTTTGCCTCATATAAAGCATTAGAAAGTTGAGTCCAAAATTCTTTAACCGTGCATGATATGAATTCTCACCACGTATACCAATCCTAAAACAACAAATTCTTTAACCGTGCATGATGGATTGAGGATGTACCAGATAGTTGAATGAGATTTGGGATGGAAGCAGAGACTTTTATGTGCCGTGTTTAGGGTGGTGGAAAGAAGTAATAAAATTTGGGGTTGTCTAAACTCACCCATATTTTTTACTGAATCTACCCAACTACACCTAATAATTACATAATCATACTTTTTATTTATTTATTAATGTACAATCATTATTTTTAATATTATTTTATTTAATAATGATTACTTAATCATTATTTTTAATAATCATTAGTTTATTTTTAATAATCATTATTTTTCATATTATTTTACAAAGTATTTTGTTATTTATATTTTAGGTAACTAAAACATTTTAATCAATTTATAATTATATCAATAACAAACTAAAAATCTTTAAAGAACACAACATTTAATCATAACACAACAATTAATCCTGATCGACAGACTCGCTTTCACGGGGATAACATTATCTAAACAGTTGTAGACGTGACCTATAAATAGTTCCCATGTAGCTGAAGACGGGTCAATATTGCGAGGATGCCAAAAAGGTGTAATACGTGGCATCGGGTACTCTCCTTGTAATTCCACCATGACAAAATGTTTCTTATCATTTGAACCCTTCATAACTGGAAGTCGTCCTGAACTATCGTGTTTTCACTCCTGAACTCATATGGAACCTCATTCAAGTCTATCACCGGTTCTTTATTCAAATCTATCTCAAATGAACTATGTCTTTGTGACGATCGCTCCAAATCCATATGGACGAACACGTCATTCATCGATTTCATTGCGAGGTATTTGACCTCTATATGATACGTTTTGTAAACATTGCATTCTTTTGAAAAGACACACCTTAAATGAATATTTATATCAAAGGTTTTCGACATCTGATGATTTCTACATATAGACAATCACCGTAAATAATAGTTTACAATAGTAATTCCGTTGACAATGCAGTCAAAATAAGATACATGGTGATGATTTGGTGAATGCAACGTTTCCTTGATAAATATGTCATGTAAGACTCCATGCACATAGCTTGTCTAACATATAAGCAAATAGCGGAAGACTTCTAGGGAACCTGAGAAAAACATGCTAACAAGTGTCAACACAAAGGTTGGTGAGTTCATAGTTTTAGTGTTTCGCATAATCTGTATATAAAGGTGGATCACAAGATTTTAGTTGTTTCATCTAGAAACGTTTATCAAAATATTCTACGAAATTGAGCATCCTGGTAACTAAACTTAACGTATATATAATTTGTACCCTTTGTATAATCATCTTAATAATATACGCAAACCAACGTGTACGCTTCTCAAATAGCATATGGCCGTTAAAAGGCTAGTGCTCTAGCTCGGACGGGGATATCAAGCCCTATGGATCCATATACTACTACTCGCGCCCACCAGTTCTTATAACTGGCAGTTACTAGTTACCAAAGCTAAGGAATTTTCGGTTCAAACTCAGTGTAGAATTTAGTATGTACTTGTATCCATTGCGTTTAAAATAAAATGCATGTATTCTCAGCCCAAAAATATAGATTGCAAAAGCAATTAAAAATGGAGCAAATGAAACTCACCTTAGCAGCATATAAAGTCGTTCACCAAAATGAGACCGAAACTCGGAATGCAAAATTAACCGTAGATCTCAACCTAGAGAACATATATTGGTCAATAAATGTCTATCAAGCTAGGTCTGGTCATAGTGTATCACAATCCTAATGCTCGAGATCGACATACAAAAGTTATCCAAAGTCGTTTCAAAAAGTCAATTTTGACAATAGTTCAACAAAACGATACGTGTTTTATATAAGAATTCATTTACTCGGCTGGTAATATTTAAAAATCCATTTTATCAATCTCGTAAACAAGTTGTTTAAATCTTAATTGCAGATTCAAAAGCAATTTGAATTAACGTCAATCATAATTCAGTTGATCATATCTTTTAATCCGTTCATCGAAACTATTCGATATCTAAATGAAAAGTTATTGATTTTTCACCAGCTTTCCAAAAACATGCATATCATATACCTTTTATCATTAATATATGTATTTAATTAGTGATTCATCATAAACTGTTTAACGACGAAATTTGGCATACAAGCATGCACAAATATATATACTCGAGCACTAGACATGGATACATAATTAATATATAAAAGATAAAATATGAGTGCTTACGTATCAATATTGAGATTCAATATTGTAGGACAGTACGTAGACGTAACAGAGATGATAAACACTAGGTTTGACTTGCGAACAATACCCACGAAGATTACCCATAACCTCCATAGCTATAACCCATAATTTCCTTAGTTCTATCCCGCTCGAAAACCCATTTTGAAGGTGACACGCTCATAACCTCGTCGTAGTATTTTATGTATAATACTAATTAATAATACTAATAATAATAAGATTAATAATAATATTAATCTTAATAATAATAATAATAATAATAACAATAATAATAATAATATAAATAAATACTTACAGAGTAATATTAAGAGTGTCAGAAAAACATAACTGAAATCGTGCAATTTATAGAACCTTTTCTGAAAAAGCACCCCATGCGATCGCATGGGATTTGTGCTTCAAGGCCATGCGATCGCATGGCCCTCTGATCCAGCTCACAAATTTTTGTTTTCTTGTTTGTCGACATATTTATTTATTAATATATAATATATATAATATATATTAATTAATTATATATTATATTATATTCTCGTGCATAGTTGACTTGAAATTTTTGTTCTGATGTCTCGTACGTTGTCACTCGACTTATGCCCGGGTTCCGGTTTCTCGAACGCATTTTTGTATGCTTAGAAAACTATCACTCTACGTTTCGTGACTCGTACCTTTGTCAAAATATAGTCTTAAATTATCAATAAACTATACCACTCAAAGTATATCTTAATCTTTCGAGTGTTTTGGTCATTTACTTCTATAAATCATTGTCTCGTTATTTATTAATATAATAGTATTTATCAAACGTTTCATAACCAAGTTAATATCTATTCTTAATATTTATAAACACGTTTTAAAATACACATCGCAATTTATTCATATATCTAATTCTAACAGTTAATATTCCTTATTATTGTATGTGTCCAAATTACGTTATTTAAACAAACACTTTACCATTTATTCCGAATACCGTTAAACATGAATGTTTTCCCAAATCGACGTGGACCTCACAACAGAAACTCGTAATAATATTATAATTCTTAAGGGACTCAATAAATATCTTTTAATTCAATCGATTGGCATAATCTTTTAACTCAGTAGTTAAATATATCAATCAGATATTCAAACCAACAAGTTTAATGCACAGTACCGTATACTCAACACTTTGCTAAGTTTTCAAGTTATAGTATATGTATCTATTTACATATAATTGTTCTCGAATCGTTGAGAACAATCGAAGGGTAATTGAATAGTTCAAAAGTTTTGAGATTCAGTTTAACAGACTTTGCTTATCGTGTCAGAAATATTAAACCATATCGAGAATTTGGTTCAGAATAAGTCAAAATTTTCCGGGTCATCACAGTACCTACCCGTTAAAGAAATTTCGTCCCGAAATTTGAGTGAGGTTGTCATGGCTAACAATAAAAATATTTTCATGACGTATATGAGTCGATAAATAAAGTTTTATCACCATTGAATAATATGGATAAAGCAATCCAATTACTCGAAGTGTATGAGAGAAGTTATCGTAATAGAGTGAAATAGGAATTCGTCTTATCTTTTGATGTAGTATCGATTAATTTCCGGAATTCAAGGATTAAAGAAGATCTTTGTAATCTAGATAAGATTTGATTCTTCGGTGATTAAGAAAATTATGCTTTCCTTTGATTAAATGCGTAATCTGCCTCGAGTGTTATGTCTGATATTTTTCTATAAATTGACCTCTTCCGTTTCATTTATTTTTACCACTCCTATAATCTTCTTCCTCATTTCATACTTCCAAAAGATTGTGAAATGCTTCATCCAGTTCTGATTCTTGATATACTCCTAACTTTTATATCTGTCATTCTTCTTTTTCATCTACCACCAGAGGAAGTTATTTTCTTCTACTATTACCTTGGGGTTATAGTATTTTTCATTCTCCCGTGTCTTTATATTGCTATACGCATTGATATAAATGGTTTGTAATATATGTGTTGTTGTCAGGCTTTATATTTTCCCTTATATTTAGGAGTTCCATGCTTTCGTTTTTCCTTCCCGACTTCAAGTCAAGCAAATAATGGTCTAGAATTTGTAGCTATACATTTCAGAATGAACATAGTTAATGTTCTAAGAAAGAAATTGTAATGACACGATCTTGATTTGTCAAATTACCAGAATATCTGGAAAAGACCGAATCATCAAGAAAAGTATTTTCTTGATATATTTAGAGATTAAATAGAATGAAAGAGTTATGTAACATGGTTCATGATGAGGGTGTGATCTGTGAACCTTTATCACGTTCCATTAGAAACTCAGCATGACTTACTGTAATATAATCACATTGATCAAGTGTCATTATATTATACTAACTCATGCTTCAGTTCCCAACATTACTTCAAAACATCCATTTTTTCGAAATTTTCAGATTTTAGAAACTAAAATAGTTTCTTTTATGATGTAACACAGATAGTGCGAAGAGATGAATGATTTCCGATAAGAATAGGTATGAAGATATCTCTATAAATATCGAGGATATTTATAATGAAAGTTACGATGATATCTTAGAATTTCTAATATCAGAGGATGATGCGGAAAATCTGTCTGTGAAGGTTTAGAATAAGAAGTAAGGTTCTTACTAATGGTTTCAGCAGTCACTGAATCATTTGGATTCTTTGAAGACAGGTTCAGTCTTTGTGATTTATCCACAGCCTCTTTCATACTTTACTCAATCCGTTTTTCAGTTCCAAACTTTATCTTCTTTTTTCAGCTTTACCACCATACTATTCTTTATCATCAAACTTTTGACTGTTAAGGTCGTTTACAGTTTTTGCTGCTTCATCAACATTTTTCCAAAATTCGGAGAACTAGTTTCGTAGTTTGGGGTGTTTTTCGGAAAATTCACATTCGAAGTATGTAAGTCCAGGAGGTAGACGTTATATGTACACATATAACTGTTAACGTAGATGTGATGCAAGATTTCAAAATACTGATTGCTAATTCCCGATAGTTGGTATGGCAATTGCCGTTACAAGATGTGAATGAGTACATGATACGGTTTCAATGAGTTTAAGGATTTTTCGTAAGATCAAAGATCAATGAAGTTGTTGGTAAATTTACTGCTAATGTGGTGGAACATGAAAGGTTCCCCAGTAACAAAAACGTATATGCCAAAGTTACAAGTCTGAAAGGTCGTCGTTGACTGGTTGAATGGTTGATAATACTGGATACTTTGAAAAGGAATTGCAAGGTTATTTTTGTGATGACCCGGGAATTTCCGACCAAATTTAAACATAATCTTATATGATTCGACTCGATAAGCAAAGTCTATTAAACCGAGTCTCATTATGTTTGAACTATTTCATGATAACATTTGACCTTTAACTATTTCCGACGATTCACGAACCTTTAATTGTAACTAAGAATGTAAATATAAATAATTATATATAAAACTAATTATATTAGTATTAATGAACTATTAAGTAATTTTGTTATTATAAAAGATAACATTTAATAACTAAAGATTTTCATTTTGAATATATATAGTATATTGTATATAAATGATTCAAACATATTTTACCAACGTTATCAAAATATTAAATGTACAATGTTATACTTTGTAGTTAATTGTTTAATATACATAATTAATCATCTACTCAACATTTAAAACATGATTTTATATATATGGTAGTATACATATATACATAAATATAACTATATATATATGATTTTATACATAATTATTATATTATGTATATGTAGAAATTTATAATATATCTATGATGAAATAATGTACTATTTTAATAAATATATATAATACTTACATATATAAAACATTTATATTTTTCATAATTACATACATAAGTATAATATAATTAGTATGTAAATAAATATTATAATATATTTATATTAAAATGCATAAATATATAATATTCAGTATATGTTACAATACATATTACATAATTATTAAATATTACATAATAATAGATGATATTAATAAATTAAATTTAAATACAAATATAGTTGTTGTAGTAATGTTATTTGTATCGTCAAATATCAATATTTGTATTCATAATATCACTTTATATCATATAAAGATGAAATTGGATGTATAAATTAGATTATTATTACTAATATTATTATTATCGATAAAATATTAATATTATCATAATTAGTATGGTATTATTATTATTATTATTATTATTATTATTATTATTATTATTATCATTTTTACAATTATTATTATCATTAATATTATATTTATCATTATTATTAATTTTATTAATATTATTAGATATTAATAGTATTGTTATTATATATTATTATTATTAATTAAAAAAAAACAGTAGGGATCTATATTATACGCTTGACCTCTGTATCCTTTATCTCTATTATTATTATTTTTTTTGTTTCTTTCCTGCTCCAAACTCGTGAACCTGTGTTGACATTTTCTCCATTTTTTATCAACCGATCTCTATTATTACAAAATGATTATGTATAATTGCAAATCAAATAAAAAGGAAATCCAATGGGATTAAAGAGCACAGCGATATTTTTTTTTTCTTCTTCTCTGCACGCTCCAATTTTTTTTTCTCTTAATTCAATTTCGAATAAAGTTTCAAAATCTAAAAATGCAGAAAGGTTAGAAATCTTTCTTTGAATCTATCTGCAAAATCTCAACTCTCAAATCTTTATATCGATCTTGAATTTTGAAGTCAAAGTTTAGTTTAAAAAAAGTCAACAATTGTTCTTGAGACAAATTCGCGTTCGTGTATATGTTTCTGATCAAATTGACGATTCCAGTAGTTTTTATACATGTTTAGAAAACTATTTCGTGTTATAAACATTATCTATAATGTTATCTATTACGAAATCAATTTTTTTTTTGTTTTGTTCCAAGAACCGACGCTGCAGTAGGCCTTTAGTGTTTTTTTTTTTTTTTATTTTAGAACCCAAATTATTTTTTTTCTGTAATGTTTTGAAGCTTTAAAAGGAACCCTGATTTTTTTTTTTTTTTTTTTTTTTTGGTTATTGATGTTTTGTTGAATCCATGAGACTTGTGGAGAAGAAGAGGAATAGAAGAAAAACAGTTTATATATAAAATTTAAATTCGATATTAGTACAGAGAATCAGAATTGGTGGGATGGTCGAGAGTGTTTGCGTGTGAGCATGTGGTCACGAGATCGAGTCCAGAGGACGGTAGTTTTTTTTTTTTTTTTTTTTGAAACTCTTTTCATGTGAGGTAGTTTTCTTTTCTAATTTTATTATTGTTATTATATATTAATTATTATTAGTATTATTATTATTATTGTGATTGTTTTGATTGTTATTGTTATTGTTATTATTAGTATCATACTTGTTATCATATTTGAAAGTATTATAGACATTACTATTATTATTATGATAGGTATTAATAATATTATTATTAGTAATAAACTTATCATTTTAGTATTTTATCATCATTAGGATTATGATTATGATTATCATTATTATTATTATTATGAAGGAAATAAAAATATATTATTATCATCAATATTAGAATTTGTACCGGTTTATAAATAATAGTATCATCAGTACATTTACAATTAATAATATCATATTTATCAGTATCATCATTAATATTTACTAGTATTATTATGATTATCATTTATCATTTTATAAATATTAGAACCCTTATTATTAACATAAGTATGGTATTAGTATTAATATTATTTTAGAGTTATTATTATTAGTATCATTAACAGTTATCATTTTTATTTTTTTTGCTATTAGTATTATCATTATTAATAAAATTATTATTATTATTAGTAAATCATTATTATCTAAATTATTATTTTAACAAATAAATCTTTTGTACACTATATATATACTTATGGTATATACTAGGATTGTATTAATAATTCACATAACAAACTAATAAAATTTTATAAATACAATACTAACCACAAATATATGTATATAAATATATTAATGTCACTATTTATATAAACGTAAATCATTATAGATATATATACATAAAATCGATATATATATATAAAATATAACTTAAAATATAATATAAGTATACGTTTTAAAATAAAGGTTAGAATAAATTCTACAAAACTATAATATATAAATAATACATATTAATAAATGAAATTTTGTAACTTACATTATACGTATTAATATATACACAATTGATATAGGTTCGTGAATCCGAGGCCAACCCTGCATTGTTCAATGACGTCATATGTATTTTTACTACAAAATACAGTATCGTGAGTTTCATTTGCCTTTTTACCCTTTATATTTTTGGGCTGAGAATACATGCGCAACTTTTATAACTGTTTTACGAAATTGACACAAGTACGTGAAACTACATTTTATGGTTGGATTATCGAAGTCGAATATGCCCCTTTTTATTAAGTCTGGTAATCTAAGAATTAGGGAACAGACATCCTAATTGACGCGAATCCTAAAGATAGATCTATCGGGCCCAACAAGCCCCATCCAAAGTACCGGATGTTTTAGTACTTCGAAATTTATATCATGTCCGAAGGAGGATCCCGGAATGATGGGGATATTCTTATATATGCATATTGTTAATGTCGGTTACCAGGTGTTCAATCCATATGAATGATATTTTTGTCTCTATGCATGGGACGTATGTTTATGAGAAATGGAAATCTGAAATCTTGTGGTCTATTAAAATGATGGAAACGATTGTTTAAGTTAAACTAATGAACTCACCAACCTTTTGGTTGACACTTTAAAGCATGTTTATTCTCAGGTACGAAAGAAATCTTCCGCTGTGTATTTGCTCATTTTATAGATATTACTTGGAGTCATTCATGGCATATTTCAAAAGACGTTGCATTCGAGTCGTCGAGTTCATCAAGATTATTATCAAGTCAATTATAGTTGGATATATTATGAAATGGTATGCATGCCTGTCAACTTTCGATGTAATGAAAGTTTGTCTTTTCAAAAACGAATGCAATGTTTGTAAAATGTATCATATAGAGGTCAAGTATCTCGCGATGTAATCAACTGTTGTGAATCGTTTATAATCGATATGGATTTCGTCCGGATGGATTAGGACGGGTCTTCACAGTTGGTATCAGAGCGGTGGTCTTAGCGAACCAGGTCTTGCATTAGTGAGTCTAACTGATAGTCGTTAGAATGCATTAATGAGTCTGGACTTCGACCGTGTTTGCATGTCAAAAGTTTTGCTTATCATTTAGTGTCGAAAAATTATTTGCTTATCATCCTTAAAGTCTAAGACACGTCTTACTGCCTTTATTGCATAGACAGTGTATAGTTAAATTCATATCTTAGCGTATCTGTTATTGTTACCTTTGCCTGACAGCTTCCGTAGATTCCTCCGTAGCTTATGGGATTTTAGTATTATATATGCATATGTAAATTATGTATTGCAGGGTACTAATCTACATCCTATAATCTATTTCTTATCGAAAATCCTTCATCTGATCGTACGAGATGAATCCCTCAACCAGTTCGAGTCCATCTGATTTCGATAGCTATTTCGATAGTTATTCCGACAGCTATTTCGATATGGATTTCCACTCGAGCTCCGAAAGCAGAGTAACCGGAATGAATCGATCAATTAGCCATCATCTATTCTGAATGAATTGGAGATGGGTTCGTAGTCGACTTAATCAATGGAAACGCGAAGAAGGCGATCATTTCCACTAACCAAATTCACCTCTTGACAATGGACCTAAAACGTTTACCGGCGAACCTGTTCGAGACACCATTTTCTCTCTCATTTCCAAAGTATCTCATCACGATCATATACTATCTCAGATTCTAAACCTCGTTCATCCGCTCGTCCGAACCGACAATCATCCCGGTGTAATAGAAGAAGTTAACGAACTTCGCGCATAAGTTGTAGTCTTGGAAAATATGGTGCAAAACGTACCAGCTTCATCCAAATCACCGGCACCAACGGTACCACCAACAACCCAAATTTCAATATCACATGCCTCAACATCTCAATCTATACCTCGAGTATAATCATCATTCTACATGACATTCTACATCAGTTATCTTCGTTCGACATGGTGATTATGTAATCTCTAATGTTTTAGAGATTATTTATTCTAGTTCCAACTGAAAACTAAATGAGTTTAATATCATGTTAACTCATTAAATTCATGATTACATCTGAAGAAAATATATATGTATATATGTTTTCATAAAGATTGTAATTAAAAATTCTTTTGTACAAACTGTTAATAATAAAAATATTTTAACGGGTAGGTAATACCCGAGGAATATTTAAATTTCACATTAATAAGTTACACTGTATATTCTTCGAATCTGATTCAACAGTTATTCACTATCCTATTTACAACCACCGGGATACTTATCCGTTCACCAAAGAATAACTATTTTCATTCAAATTCAATTTCATATTTGAATTTTGACCTATCAGAATCCAACAAGTGGCATAATGAAGAAATAATGGACACAATAAAAATTGATTAGAAACAGACTAATTAACAATATTAAATTTTATTAAGAAACCACGCTAACAAAATCCTAGCTAACTGTTCCTAGCTAACTGTTAATTCCGTATTACATTTTATTTATCGCAATTTATTTATCGCAATTTATTTTATCGCAATTTATATTCTCGCAATTTTATTTATTGTCATTTAATTTCTGTTATTTACTTTACGCACTTTATTTATCGTCATTTAATTTCTGTTATTTATTTTACGCACTTTAAATATCGGGACACGTATACAAGGTTTTGACATATCATATCGACACATCTATATATATTATTTGGAATCACCATAGACACTCTATATGCAGTAATGATCGAGTTCTCTATACAGGGTTGAGGTTGATTCTATAATAATATATATACTTTGAGTTGTGATCGAGTCTGAGACATGTACACGGGTCACGATACGTATTAATTAATTCAAATATTATATATTAAACTATATATGAATGATTGCACTGTCAACTGTGGACTATCGACTGTGGACTAATAACATTGGACAATTAAAATGAATTAAAATATTGAATATAACATATGAAACTAAACAATTCTTCAAGTTTGCCACTTGATTTCGTCTTAAACCTCATTTGTATCTTCACGATTACATTCTGCGTTCAAACCTTTCATGATTCTTGAAAACACCTCAATCGATAGGATGAATCAACCGCACTTCATCTACGGAAGGAAAGATTTATGCATATAGTTATGCACCTGAGAAACTCTCGGCAATTGAGTAAAAGTTCAACACGTAGCCGCGTCAGATCCTTTGGCATTTATTAACAAAAACAACTTTGCGATCCCTTTTCAAAATTAGCCAATTTTGTCACAACTCCAACAAGTCAACTTCGACTTTTCGTACGAAACAACCTTATTATAACGTTTATATATACGCGTGCTCTTTTATTGTTACCAGGTAACCTTTCATATTCCATCATATTACCATCAGCGTTTAATCATCTAAAAACACAATTCTCCTGAAACCACCTCGGATTAATAACCGATGATTCAGATATCATAGCATTAAATGCAGAGGAAACAGAAAAATGGTAGATGGTCTAAACGGACAAAAGTTTGATGATAAAGAAAGGAGTGTTAGGAACGCTCGATAGAAAATTGGGTATTGAAAAACAGATTGAGTTACCCATGAAGGAGACCAAGGACAAATACAAGGACCAAATCCTATATTCAAAGGATTCAGGTAATTCTGGATCCGTTGAAATCTTTAGAGAATATCTTGCTCCGAAGTCATGTTAAAATCTTGCGGAAAATCTTTCTCCATCAACCGTCGAACTTAGAAATTCCAAAATATCATCATCAATATCTTTGATATTTCTGAGGATATTTTCATAAATATTCTCGTCCGAAATTATATACCTCTTCGTGCTTCCTGTGTATCAATATATTGGAAACATTCAATAGAAAATATAGTACCGAAAAGCAGATTATGCGAAACTATGAAGAAAGCCGTGGATAAATCACAAAGAATAAGTTTGACTTCAAAGAATCCAAATAATTCAATGTCTGCTAAAGTCTATAGTGAATAACTTGCTCCTTACTCTAAACCCTTGCAGACAATAGTTTCTATCATCCTCTGATCTTTAGATATTCTGAGATATTATCGTACCTTTCATTATAAATATCCTCCATATTTCTGGAGATATTTTTATAACTATTCTTATCTTAAATCATTAATCTTTTCGTGCTATCAGTATTACATCATATAGAAACTGTTAGTTTCTATATTCTGTAAATTTTCAAGCTTAAAATATGAATGTTATTGTAGTAATGATGGGAACTGATGCAAGAGTTAGTATAATATAATGACACTTGATCAACGTGATTATATTACAGTAAGTCATGCTGAGTTTCTAAATGAAACGTGATGATTCACAGATCATAACGTCATCATGTGCCATGTTACATAACTCTTTCATCCTACTTAACTCCGTAACAAATCAAGAAAATGTATTCTTGATGGTTCTATCTTCCGTGATGTTGATAAATTTGAAAATCAAATCGTGCTATCACGTTCCTTCATGCTTAGAACATTATAATCATTCGAAACTCTATATCTATAAATTCTGGACCATTATTCGCTTGACTTGAAGTCGGGAAGAGAAAACAAAAGCATAGAGCTTTGAAATATAAGGGAGAATATAAAGTCCGATAACAACACATAAATTACAAACCGTGTATATCAATGTTTATCGCAACATAAAGACACGGGAGAATTAAAAACATTATAATCCCGAGGGCGAAGTAGAAGAAAGCAGATTCCTCTGGTGGAAGTTGGAAAAGGAGAATGATTGTTGCGATAGTAAGGATGAGGACAAGGATCAGAACTGGATTAATCATTTTCAGAATCTTTTGGATGTATGAACTAAGAAAGAAAGTATAAGAATGGTGAGAATAATGGAAAGGAAGAGCTTAATTTATACTGGAAATATCAGACGTAGTAATCGGGGCAGATCACCGTATTTAATTAAAGAGATCTTAATTTCCATAAATCCCGAAGAATCAGATTTTATAGATCTTCAAGATTTTCTTTAAATCCCTTAAATTCCGGAATTCAACCAAGGCAATGTCAAAAGTTAAGACGCGCCTTATTTTCTAAATTCAAACCTGACTACGTCAAAAGTTAAAAACAAATCTTTGTTTCTCATTTCATCCTTTTGTGAATAGCTTCATTCGCACTCTTCGAATAATTGAATTATTTTTATCCATATTACTCAATGATGATAAAACTCAAGTTATCAACTCATATTCGTCAGGAAAACATATTTATTGTTAGCTATGACGACCTCACTCAAATTTCGGGACGAAATTTCTTTAACGGGTAGGTACTGTGATGACCCGGGAATTTCCGACCAAATTTAAACATAATCTTATATGATTCGACTCGATAAGCAAAGTCTATTAAACCGAGTCTCATTATGTTTGAACTATTTCATGATAACATTTGACCTTTAACTATTTCCGACGATTCACGAACCTTTAATTGTAACTAAGAATGTAAATATAAATAATTATATATAAAACTAATTATATTAGTATTAATGAACTATTAAGTAATTTTGTTATTATAAAAGATAACATTTAATAACTAAAGATTTTCATTTTGAATATATATAGTATATTGTATATAAATGATTCAAACATATTTTACCAACGTTATCAAAATATTAAATGTACAATGTTATACTTTGTAGTTAATTGTTTAATATACATAATTAATCATCTACTCAACATTTAAAACATGATTTTATATATATGGTAGTATACATATATACATAAATATAACTATATATATATGATTTTATACATAATTATTATATTATGTATATGTAGAAATTTATAATATATCTATGATGAAATAATGTACTATTTTAATAAATATATATAATACTTACATATATAAAACATTTATATTTTTCATAATTACATACATAAGTATAATATAATTAGTATGTAAATAAATATTATAATATATTTATATTAAAATGCATAAATATATAATATTCAGTATATGTTACAATACATATTACATAATTATTAAATATTACATAATAATAGATGATATTAATAAATTAAATTTAAATACAAATATAGTTGTTGTAGTAATGTTATTTGTATCGTCAAATATCAATATTTGTATTCATAATATCACTTTATATCATATAAAGATGAAATTGGATGTATAAATTAGATTATTATTACTAATATTATTATTATCGATAAAATATTAATATTATCATAATTAGTATGGTATTATTATTATTATTATTATTATTATTATTATTATTATTATTATTATTATTATTATCATTTTTACAATTATTATTATCATTAATATTATATTTATCATTATTATTAATTTTATTAATATTATTAGATATTAATAGTATTGTTATTATATATTATTATTATTAATTAAAAAAAAACAGTAGGGATCTATATTATACGCTTGACCTCTGTATCCTTTATCTCTATTATTATTATTTTTTTTGTTTCTTTCCTGCTCCAAACTCGTGAACCTGTGTTGACATTTTCTCCATTTTTTATCAACCGATCTCTATTATTACAAAATGATTATGTATAATTGCAAATCAAATAAAAAGGAAATCCAATGGGATTAAAGAGCACAGCGATATTTTTTTTTTCTTCTTCTCTGCACGCTCCAATTTTTTTTTCTCTTAATTCAATTTCGAATAAAGTTTCAAAATCTAAAAATGCAGAAAGGTTAGAAATCTTTCTTTGAATCTATCTGCAAAATCTCAACTCTCAAATCTTTATATCGATCTTGAATTTTGAAGTCAAAGTTTAGTTTAAAAAAAGTCAACAATTGTTCTTGAGACAAATTCGCGTTCGTGTATATGTTTCTGATCAAATTGACGATTCCAGTAGTTTTTATACATGTTTAGAAAACTATTTCGTGTTATAAACATTATCTATAATGTTATCTATTACGAAATCAATTTTTTTTTTGTTTTGTTCCAAGAACCGACGCTGCAGTAGGCCTTTAGTGTTTTTTTTTTTTTTTATTTTAGAACCCAAATTATTTTTTTTCTGTAATGTTTTGAAGCTTTAAAAGGAACCCTGATTTTTTTTTTTTTTTTTTTTTTTTTTGGTTATTGATGTTTTGTTGAATCCATGAGACTTGTGGAGAAGAAGAGGAATAGAAGAAAAACAGTTTATATATAAAATTTAAATTCGATATTAGTACAGAGAATCAGAATTGGTGGGATGGTCGAGAGTGTTTGCGTGTGAGCATGTGGTCACGAGATCGAGTCCAGAGGACGGTAGTTTTTTTTTTTTTTTTTTTTGAAACTCTTTTCATGTGAGGTAGTTTTCTTTTCTAATTTTATTATTGTTATTATATATTAATTATTATTAGTATTATTATTATTATTGTGATTGTTTTGATTGTTATTGTTATTGTTATTATTAGTATCATACTTGTTATCATATTTGAAAGTATTATAGACATTACTATTATTATTATGATAGGTATTAATAATATTATTATTAGTAATAAACTTATCATTTTAGTATTTTATCATCATTAGGATTATGATTATGATTATCATTATTATTATTATTATGAAGGAAATAAAAATATATTATTATCATCAATATTAGAATTTGTACCGGTTTATAAATAATAGTATCATCAGTACATTTACAATTAATAATATCATATTTATCAGTATCATCATTAATATTTACTAGTATTATTATGATTATCATTTATCATTTTATAAATATTAGAACCCTTATTATTAACATAAGTATGGTATTAGTATTAATATTATTTTAGAGTTATTATTATTAGTATCATTAACAGTTATCATTTTTATTTTTTTTGCTATTAGTATTATCATTATTAATAAAATTATTATTATTATTAGTAAATCATTATTATCTAAATTATTATTTTAACAAATAAATCTTTTGTACACTATATATATACTTATGGTATATACTAGGATTGTATTAATAATTCACATAACAAACTAATAAAATTTTATAAATACAATACTAACCACAAATATATGTATATAAATATATTAATGTCACTATTTATATAAACGTAAATCATTATAGATATATATACATAAAATCGATATATATATATAAAATATAACTTAAAATATAATATAAGTATACGTTTTAAAATAAAGGTTAGAATAAATTCTACAAAACTATAATATATAAATAATACATATTAATAAATGAAATTTTGTAACTTACATTATACGTATTAATATATACACAATTGATATAGGTTCGTGAATCCGAGGCCAACCCTGCATTGTTCAATGACGTCATATGTATTTTTACTACAAAATACAGTATCGTGAGTTTCATTTGCCTTTTTACCCTTTATATTTTTGGGCTGAGAATACATGCGCAACTTTTATAACTGTTTTACGAAATTGACACAAGTACGTGAAACTACATTTTATGGTTGGATTATCGAAGTCGAATATGCCCCTTTTTATTAAGTCTGGTAATCTAAGAATTAGGGAACAGACATCCTAATTGACGCGAATCCTAAAGATAGATCTATCGGGCCCAACAAGCCCCATCCAAAGTACCGGATGTTTTAGTACTTCGAAATTTATATCATGTCCGAAGGAGGATCCCGGAATGATGGGGATATTCTTATATATGCATATTGTTAATGTCGGTTACCAGGTGTTCAATCCATATGAATGATATTTTTGTCTCTATGCATGGGACGTATGTTTATGAGAAATGGAAATCTGAAATCTTGTGGTCTATTAAAATGATGGAAACGATTGTTTAAGTTAAACTAATGAACTCACCAACCTTTTGGTTGACACTTTAAAGCATGTTTATTCTCAGGTACGAAAGAAATCTTCCGCTGTGTATTTGCTCATTTTATAGATATTACTTGGAGTCATTCATGGCATATTTCAAAAGACGTTGCATTCGAGTCGTCGAGTTCATCAAGATTATTATCAAGTCAATTATAGTTGGATATATTATGAAATGGTATGCATGCCTGTCAACTTTCGATGTAATGAAAGTTTGTCTTTTCAAAAACGAATGCAATGTTTGTAAAATGTATCATATAGAGGTCAAGTATCTCGCGATGTAATCAACTGTTGTGAATCGTTTATAATCGATATGGATTTCGTCCGGATGGATTAGGACGGGTCTTCACAATTTTTGGTAAAAACAATGCTAAAGGATCTTGCATAGTTTTGAAGTCAAAGTATAGCTTTGAAAGATGTAGAGATCTAAGAATGATGTCACCGGTTCAGAGTTATGGCTTGGATTCTGATCCGTCGATATAAGAATATGTGATTGAATTTGTATGAAATGATTGTGTATCATTGTGAAGATAGTGAGTATAGTTAATGATTTTTGAATCAAAATTGAAGAATGTACAGTGTAACATATTAATTGTGAACTTAAATATTTCTCGAGTAGTACCTACCCGTTAAAGATTTCACAATTAATACTTTGTACAAAAGAATTTTTATTACCGTCTTTATGAAAATATATGTATGTATATTTTCTTCAGATCTAATACAGATTTAATGAGTTAATATCATATTAAGCTCATTTGATTTTCGGCTTGACTTAGAAATGATTAATCTCTAAAACATTAAAGATTACATAATCTTTGCGGAGTTTTTCACTAATGAAATCAGCACTTCATTATTTATTCTTATTGATATTCTTCGGTGAAGGATGTTGGTGCTCGTGGAATTTTTGTGATCCCTACAAGGCACAGATGATGTTTTCTGGAAAGTTTCGAGTATATCGAAATTGAAAATGTAAAATCAATTATGTAATTGATTAATACACTTGGTTTATTATGAAATGGAATTCATTGGGTTGAAACAGAGATTGTAGTTAACAATGGTTAAGTTGTTAAGGAAGGATGTACATCATTGCATATTAGTAATATGAACTAACCGAGTAGTACCTACCAGTTAAGATTCACATGTAATAGCTTAGTACGAAAAGATTTATTTTGATTTCAAAATTCATATATATTAAATATACATAAAATTTCTTCAGGGGAAATGAATTAATACTTCATCGGTTATTGTTGCTGGTATTTCTTGGTAACTATGGTGCGTATGACATTGATGTTCGAGGTACAGATTGTGATGTTGAGGTATGGGATGCGGATGTCGTTGTTGGTGGTGGTGATGGTACTGTTGGTGTTGCTGATGGTGGTGGTGTTGCTGCCGGTGCTGCTGCTGGTGCTTGTAACCTTTGCACCATGTTCTCCAAAGCCACTACCCGAGTTTGAAGCTCGTTGACTTCTTCTATTACACCGGGATGATTGGCGGTTCGGACGAGCGGATGAATAAGATCCAGAATTTGAGATAGTATATTATCGTGACGAGATACTCTGGAAATGAGAGAGAAAATGGTGTCTCGAACAGGTTCGCCGGTAAGTGCTTCAGGTTCTTCGCCAAGAGGGCAATGTGGTGGATGGAAGGGATCACCTTCTTCTTGTCTCCAATGATTAAGTAGGCTACGAACCCATCCCCAATTCATCCAGAATAGGTGATGGCTGATTGGTTGATCCATTCCGGTTACACTTTCTTCAGAGTTCAGGTGAATATCCATATCGAAATAGCTGTCGAAATTTAAGGAATTTGAACTATATACGGGACCCATCTTGTATAATTAGATAGATGATTTTTGATATGAAATAGATTATAGAATTTAGATTGGTACTCTTCAATACATAATTTACATATGTATATATAATACCAAAATCCCGTAAATTACGGAGAAATTTTCTGAAGGTGTCAAGAAAAGTTTACAGTAACAGATACGCTAAGATATGAATTTTTGTCTATACACTATTTATACAATAAATGCAGGAAAACGTGTCTAGACTTAAGAATGATAAGCATGTAATTTCTGACAAGAAATGATAAGCAAAACTTTTAACATGCAGACACGGTCGAAGTCCAGACTTACTAATGCATCTTAACAACTATCAGTTAGACACACTCATGCAAGACCTGGTTCGCTAGGACCAACGCTCTGATACAAACTGTGATGATCGCTTTAAATCCATATGGCGAACACGTCATTCATCGATTTCATTGCGAGGTATTTGACCTCTATATGATACGTTTTGTAAACATTGCATTCTTTTGAAAAGACACACCATAAATGAATATTTATATCAAAGGTTTTCGACATCTGATGATTTCTACATATAGACAATCACCGTAAATAATAGTTTACAATAGTAATTCCGTTGACAATGCAGTCAAAATAAGATACATGGTGAAGATTTGGTGAATGCAACGTTTCCTTGATAAATATGCCATGTAAGACTCCATGCACATAGCTTGTCTAACATATAAGCAAATAGCGGAAGACTTCTAGGGAACCTGAGAATAAACATGCTAACAAGTGTCAACACAAAGGTTGGTGAGTTCATAGTTTTAGTGTTTCGCATAATCTGTATATAAAGGTGGATCACAAGATTTCAGTTGTTTCATCTAGAAACGTTTATCAAAATATTCTACGAAATTGAGCACCCTGGTAACTAAACTTAACATATATATAATTTGTACCCTTTGTATAATCATCTTAATAATACACGCAAACCAACGTGTACGCTTCTCAAATAGCATACGTCCGTTAAAAGGCTAGTGCTCTAGCTCGGACGGGGATATCAAGCCCTATGGATCCATATACTACTACTCGCGCCCACCAGTTCTTATAACTGGCAGTTACTAGTTACCAAAGCTAAGGGATTTTCGGTTCAAACTCAGTGTAGAATTTAGTATGTACTTGTATCCATTGCGTTTAAAATAAAGTGCATGTATTCTCAGCCCAAAAATATAGATTGCAAAAGCAATTAAAAAGGGAGCAAATGAAACTCACCTTAGCAGCATATAAAGTCGTTCACCAAAATGTGACCGAAACTCGGAATGCAAAATTAACCGTAGATCTCAACCTAGAGAACATATGTTGGTCAATAAATGTCTATCAAGCTAGGTCTGGTCATAGTATATCACAATCCTAATGCTCGAGATCGACATACAAAATTTATCCAAAGTCGTTTCAAAAAGTCAATTTTGACAATAGTTCAACAAAACGATACGTGCTTTATATAAGAATTCATTTACTCGGCTGGTAATATTTAAAAATCCATTTTATCAATCTCGTAAACAAGTTGTTTAAATCTTAATTGCAGATTCAAAAGCAATTTAAATTAACGTCAATCATAATTCAGTTGATCATATCTTTCAATCCGTTCATCGAAACTATTCGATATCTAAATGAAAAGTTATTGATTTTTCGCCAGCTTTCCAAAAACATGCATATCATAAACCTTTTATCAGTAATATATGTATTTAATTAGTGATTCATCATAAACTGTTTAACGACGAAATTTGGCATACAAGCATGCACAAATATATATACTCGAGCACTAGACATGGATACATAATTAATATATAAAAGATAAAATATGAGTGCTTACGTATCAATATTGAGATTCAATATTGTAGGACAGTACGTAGACGTAACAGAGATGATAAACACTAGGTTTGACTTGCGAACAATACCCACGAAGATTACCCATAACCTCCATAGCTATAACCCATAATTTCCTTAGTTCTATCCCGCTCGAAAACCCATTTTGAAGGTGACACGCTCATAACCTCGTCGTAGTATTTTATGTATAATACTAATAATAATAAGATTAATAATAATATTAATCTTAATAATAATAATAATAATAATAATAATAATAATAATAATAATAATAATAATAATAATAATATAAATAAATACTTACAGAGTAATATTAAGAGTGTGAGAAAAACAGAACTGAAATCGTGCAATTTATAGAACCTTTTCTGAAAAAGCACCCCATGCGATCGCATGGGATTTGTGCTTCAAGGCCATGCGATCGCATGGCCCTCTGATCCAGCTCACAAACTTTTGTTTTCTTATTTGTGGACATATTTATTTATTAATATATAATTTATATTAATTAATTATATATTATATTATATTCTCGTGCATAGTTGACTTGAAATTTTTGTTCCGATGTCTCGTACGTTGTCACTCGACTTATGCCCCGGTTCCGGTTTCTTGAACGCATTTTTGTATGCTTAGAAAACTATCACTTTACGTTTCGTGACTCGTACCTTTGTCAAAATATAGTCTTAAATTATCAATAAACTATATCACTCAAAGTATATCTTAATCTTTCGAGTATTTTGGTCATTTACTTCTATAAATCATTGTCTCGTTATTTATTAATATAATAGTATTTATCAAACGTTTCATAACCAAGTTAATATCTATTCTTAATATTTATAAACACGTTTTAAAATACACATCGCAATTTATTCCTTATAACAGTTAATATTCCTTATTATTGTATGTGTCCAAATTACGTTATTTAAACAAACACTTTACCATTTATTCCGAATACCGTTAAACATGAATGATTTCCCAAATCAACGTGGACCTCACAACAGAAACTCGTAATAAAATTATAATTCTTAAGGGACTCAATAAATATCTTTTAATTCAATCGATTGGCATAATCTTTTAACTCAGTAGTCAAATATATCAATCAGATATTCAAACCAACAAGTTTAATGCACAGTACCGTATACTCAACACTTTGTTACGTTTTCAAGTTATAGTATATGTATCTATTTACATATAATTGTTCACGAATCGTTGAGAACAATTGAAGGGTAATTGAATAGTTCAAAAGTTTTGAGATTCAGTTTAACAGACTTTGCTTATCGTGTCAGAAATATTAAACCATGTCGAGAATTTGGTTCAGAATAAGTCAAAATTTTCTGGGTCATCACAGTCTTGCTGGCTCTCTAACTGAATTAGACCTGATAAACTCGGGGATGGCAGAACAACTATATCTGTGAGAATCTTGATGGACTGGATCAGCACACCTTTGTTTTTGTGATTTCTTCGAGCTTGGTCGTCCACGATGATTTTTTTTTAACTTGTGGTTCCCGAGTGCCTTGACCACTTGGACTGAATATATCCTTCAGTTTTCTTAACAAACTTTTCTTCCCAACTTTGCTTTGTTTCTTAAATTCTTCTTTAAAATTTTGTAGCTCATTATCGCAGCTAACATCGTCATTTTCCATACATGCTGATGATGAAATATCAAGCGTCCTCCAAAAAATATCTATTGATTCCAAAGAAACATATTGATCTGCATTCAAATTTAAATAACAAATAACTATAAGTATTATTTTAAACAAATTATTAAAAGTTAACATCTTGAAACAATTAATTAAATTTGTATACTTACCTGAATTTATATACCACGAAAGTTCGCAAGCAAAAGGTAAACCACAAGAGGTGCGAAGTCGGCAACCACATTCTACCTGGTGATCCTTCAACCATTCATGTTATTCATTAAGCATTTGGAGAGCTTCATTTGAAACAAAACCGTGAAACAATTTGAAATATCGGAGGTTATACTGTTGAACAAGAACAATTCTACTACGTTCCAAACTTTTTTTAATTATTGTATCTTGCGACTGCACGATTCGATCAATACAACCTAAAAATCTATCCAAACTAGTATTTGCACCCACCAAATGTTTTTTTAACTTCGCGTGTTGACTCCCAACCCTATTGGTTGTGTTATTTCCAAAGTTGAGATGTTGATCGATCCAGACAGACACGAACATTTCTTTGAATTCGTTCAACCAATTCTTCTTTATGTATTCTAAAACACCTAGGAAAAAACCGTATTATAAATATAAAAGAAAATAATCGAGGTCAAATAGAATATATTAAATGTGAATATAGAAGACGTACGTAGTCCACGTCTACGTGGATATTTTATAAGGAATGATTCCAGCGTCATTGAATTTACTAGTAACTTCCATAACGAAAAAAATTCATCCCAATCACGTTTTATCTTAATAGTTGGCCTACACTTCTTTATTATATTCTGCTCAATGTGCCACCTACAAAGTAATCGAGTAGCATCCGAAAAAACTTCTTTGCATGCATTCACTAGAGCCATTTCCCTATCCGTAATTATAACACGCGGGAGCATGCAGTTCTCCAGCGTTGACTTTAGACAGTTCAAGACCCATGTATAGTTAACTGTATTTTCATTATGCATAAAGGCAAAAGCAATCGAAAATGTCTTCTTGGTTGAATTTACACAAACAATCTGAACAAAAGGCAGTTTGTACTTGTTCGTTTTGTAGGTGGCATCTATAATTAACACGTGTGGGAATGTACGCCAAATATTGTATGATGTTGGATGAACGAAAAATAAATTTTATAACTCGTTTAAAGCAGATGTAGTAAAGTCATAGACATAACCTTTAGAATGCAAAACGGACATGTGGACCTGCATTGGAGATTTGCCAACTTGCTCGACCATGCGAATTTTATTACGTGCGTTGTAAATATTCTTGATGGTAGACACATTTCTTGAGTTCCGCCTTTTAATTTCATATAGAATATACGTGGTAGAATATTCATCATTGTCATATCTTTAACGAAACTTAATTCATTATTAGAAAGTCTCCTTACATACGGATGACCCTCCATATAATGTACAAGTTGATGATTATGTTCATCACATATTACCCTTAATGTCCATGAATTATATTCATTAGAATATCTGCATTATAACTCAAATGGACAATCGGTTTTTTTAGTACCAGAAACTTTACTTGAATCTTTAACATTATATTGGCCGCTACGATCACACATCAATACGACTCTATAGACGAAACCAGAATAATTTTTATTCGACCTTTTTGTGACAACGACAACGCCAAGTGAGTATGCTAGGTTTCGTACCCAATCCCTTAATTCTTCATAGGACCCAAACGTCTGATAAATGTTTTTATCATCGATATTAATATTAATATTAATATAGCATTATATAACTTATTTATTAATTTTTTTTACTTTTTTGTTGTTAGACATTGTACCTGATTAGTTATAAATTCTGATGTCCTCGTATAAAAGTTACCTCCTTCAATTGAGTCATTTTCGCTAAAAAGTGACATCTGTAAATAATAGTTAAAAAAATTACATAAATATTTCACTGAAAAATGACATCTATCTATAGTTAGAATAAAAAATATAGTTAAAATTAAAACTTATTACATAAATATTAAAAAATATAGTCACCTCGTACTATGTTCAGTATCATTATAATAACTTAAGGTGTATTAATTAATGAAAAAAGAAAAAAAAAGTATTTGAGGGCATATAATGTAACTAATTTATATTCTGCCTATTAATTTTAGACTCATTTCAATCGATGTTATATTTGAGGTTAGCACAACACCACCACTAACTTAAGAACAACATATGCATGTATTTTCTTTAAAAAAAATTGCTCATTATTTATCCATACAACACAAGTCTGATATTTTTACGTATAGAACACAAGACTATATGTTAATGTGTATACTACCCAAACGAAAAACAAAGCAACAAAATAAGAGGTAGCTTATTAAAATTTATTATTAAAATAAATATTGAGCAAAAAACAAAGGACTCTAAATGAAAATTGGTGATAAAAGTACAAGTGGAGGGTCCTGCCATCCTCTTTTCCAAATCTCCCAGACCCCCAATTTCTTCAAAATCTTCATGGAACTCAATTTCTTCCATTGATGTCCAGATTTTTTTTTCCAGCTTTAAATCTATAAATAAATACACAGTAAAATTTTGGAGGCACCGGGGGTATCTAACCCCGGTTGCACCTATGGAGATCCGCCCATACCCACCACTGCAGCACCACTACCGTCCCACCACCTCCGTCCCAACTCATTCAGGCTACTGACTCAATATATGAAGCCAAACTAAAATATACAAAGACAAAAAGAAAATAATAAGAAAAAAAAAAAGATATAAAGGGTCTTACAATGATACAAGGATGAAGGATGAAGATGATTGTGATGCACACCAGGTTAAAATTTTGTATTTTTTATGATTAATGCTTGTATAATTTTGCTAGTGTGTTTATTGTTACTGTACTAATTTTTAACAAATATATATAAAGATTACTTAAAAGCAAGAAGTTTAATTACTTGTTGTTTCCAAAAATTCTAGTTAGAGGTTACATTTACTTACATTAAATCATTTTTTAAAATTAAATTAATTACAATAAGAACAGGAGTTGTATTGATTGTATAAAAAGTAAATGTAATTTTCTAGGAAGCCCACAACAAAAAGCTGACAAAAACAGTGGGTAAAAGTTTGACTTTTTTTTTATACGGTATGAATTTTCATGAACCTTCTCTCTCATCGATATATCTTCTCTCTCATCGGTATATTTAGCAATACCCTAAAATTTTGAGAGTCTCAAAAAATTTGGCATGCTTTATAAAATCACGCGTGAATCTTTTTAAAAAAGCTGCCATCGTTTTTTTTTTCTTACTTCTTAATTTTTTTTTTTTGATTTTTTTTTTGTAATACCTTAAATTTTATAAAAGTATCTTAAAAATAATTCTAAAAGTAAAATATATATGACATCAGCAAATGGGCTCTCCTTTTTTCTATTTTTTTTATTTTTTTTTACAAAGGGAGTGGGCTTTTTATTACATCATCTCCATAGCCTAATATAAGATTCGAATAGATCATAAACAATTTTACATAAACACTTTCTAATGTAATACTCTGACGACATTCACACTTAATTTGTCAGTTATGAGCTTGAGATTTATAACATCATACACATGAGTTATTTTATATTTTATAACATCATATGTGTGACGACCCGAAAATTTCTACCAAATTTAAACTTAATCTTTATATGATTTAATATTTTCGACACGATAAGCGAAGTCTGTAAAGTGAATCTCAAAATTTTTCAACTACTTTCATATATTCAATTACCCTTCGACTATTCTCGACGATTCACGAACAATTATATGTAATATATATATATATATATATATATATATATATATATATATATATATATATATATATATATATATATATATATATATATATATATATATACACATGATAACTTGAAAACGTTAACAAAGTATTAAATGTATTATACTGTATATCAAACTTATTGGTTTTAATATCTATTTGATTTATTTAGCTACGGAATTAAAAGATAATGTCAAACGATTGAATTAAAAGATATTTTTATCATTTATCAAATCCCACAAAGATTGTGATATGTTTATGGGTCTCTGTTGTGAAGTCCACTTTGATTTAAGAAATCTTTTCCTTTTTAATAGTATTTAGAATAGATGATAATGTATACCACAGGTAAGAACAAAGTGTCAATTAATGGGAATTAGACAAAAGTTAGTGGAGAACTAAATTTTATAGTATTCTATTGATTTAGATTCAAACGTGCGAAAACGTTTTTCAATATAATAGAAATTGATTATTAAAATATTTTTATTTAAATAACATAATTTGAATATATACTATAAGTTAGAATATTAATTGTTAGAATTAAATATATAAATAACTCGCATTAAAATAAAACATGTATTTAAAACGTGTTTATATTGAATATATATATATATATATATATATATATATATATATATATATATATATATATATATATATATATATATATATAGTTTCAATTATTTAGTAAACGATAGTAGCATTCGTTTATTGGTTCGATCGATATTTGAATAAGTTAATTCGAACTTATGAAAAATTAAAAATAAGCGTTGGTGTATAAATGAATTATATAAATCTTAAGTTTTAGAATATAATCGTTTAATTTTTATGATGTAATTTTTTTAATTTATAAGAAGAAACGCAATTAAATCAAAGATGTACAAGCTGTAAAGCACAACGTACAATAATGTAACTTAAATAGTTGAATTGAAATTAATTCATTAACTATTCATATGAATAGTAAATGAAATAAAATTAATTAATTTACTATTCACATGAAAACGACATGATAAAAATTATTAATTATAAGTTACTCCCTCCGTCCCACATTAATCATCCACTATTTCATTTTGGGATGTTCTAAATTAATTGTCCATTACCAAATATGGAAAGTAAATTTAATGAAGTTTACCATATTGTCCCTAATCAATTAATTAAATTACAAAAGTAAAAGGGTTCCTAATTAATTGATTGAGGGTAAAACTATAAAGTAAAGAAAAAGTACAGAAAAGGTACATGTGACAGTCACTTTTTCTTAAACTGTGTGATTTTTATCTAAGGACAATTAATATGGGACGGAGGGAGTACATAACATACCCCTAAAGTATTTAAGAAATACGACTTTTTAAAATTTTAAAAATTAATTAATTCGATTTACGGTACTCATGCAAGGCACGGAATTTGTAATCTTTACGTGTTTCGCGTAATTCGTCGGCATAAAATACCAAAAATTGAGGCTGATTCACTGTTTTAACATGTTTATCATTTATGATAATATTATATTATATTATTTAAATTATTATTATTATATCTATATATATTTACCTATCGATCTGCGAACACTTACATTACTCCATATTATTGTTGCTCTGCCTCACAAACATAAACATATTCATATACATATACTTCGTAGTAATATTATTATAATATTTCTTAATATTATTATTATTTTTATGTTACAAAAAATAAAAATATACATAAAATACTACGACGAGGTTATGTTCGGGTGATTTTCAATTCGGGTTTCAAGTTGGTTTTAACTAAGAAAATATTGGGTATTGTTCGTGAATCCAAGACAACCGTTCAGTCGTCTACTATCATTATGTCTACGCAATTCACCTACAATATTGAATCTCAATATTGAACAGTGAGTTTATAGATCCCCTTTTAAATACTTTTAATATTTTTGGGCTGAGAATACATGCACTTTATTTTATACGCAATGGACACAAGTACTTACTTAATTCTATACTGAGTTTAAACCGAAAATCCCTTAGCTTTGGTAACTAGTAACTGCCAGTTATAAGAACTGGTGGGCGCGAGTAGTTGTATATGTATCCATAGGGCTTGACATCCCTGTCCGTTCCAGGTATAGAGACCCTAGCCTGAAGGATAAAGCGGATGTATACTATTTGAGTTTAGTACACGTTGGTTTGCGTGTATTATACATGTTGGTTGCATGTATATTAAAACAGGTGTACTTATTATATATACGTTAAGTTTAGTTACCAGAGTGCTCAATTTCGTAGAATATTTTGATAAACGTTTTGGATGAAACAACTGAATTCTTGTGGTCTACCTTTATATACAGATTATGCGCAATATTAAAACTATGAACTCACCAACCTTAGTGTTGACACTTTTAGCATGTTTATTCTCAGGTTCCTAGAAGTCTTCCGCTGTTTGCTTATACATTGTACAAGCTATGTGCATGGAGTCATACATGCTTTATTCGAGAAAACTTTGCATTCACAAAATCATCACCATGTATCTTATTTTGACTGTTGTAACGATCCTTCCAAATCCCTTTGGATGAATACATCATTCATTAATTTCATAGTGAGGTTTTGACCTCTATATGATATGTTTTGTAAACATTACATTCTTTTCAAAAGGTACACAATAAATGAATATCAATTTCTAAGGTTTTCAACGTTTGATGATTTCTACATATAGACAATCACCATAAATAATAGTTTACCATAATACATTCGTTAACAATGCAGTCAAAATAAGATACACGGTGATGATTTTGTGAATGCAAAGTTTTCTTGAATAAAGCATGTATGACTCCATGCACATAGCTTGTATCACATATAAGAAAACCGCGAAAGACTTCTAGAAACCTGAGAATAAACATGCTTAAAAGTGTCAACACAAAGGTTGGTGAGTTCATAGTTTTAATGTTGCGCATAATCTGTATATAAAGGTGAATCACAAGTTTTCAGTTGTTTCATCCAGAAACGTTTATCAAAATATTCTACGAAATTGGGCATCCTAGTAACTAAACTTAACGTATATATAATTTATACCCTTTGTATAATCATCTTAATAATACACGCAAACCAATGTGTACACTTCTCAAATAGCATACGTCCGTTAAAAGGCTAGTGCTCTAGCTCGGACGGGGATATCAAGCCCTATGGATCCATATACAATTACTCGCGCCCACCAGTTCTTATAACTGGCAGTTACTAGTTACCAAAGCTAAGAGATTTTTGGTTCAAACTCAGTGTAGAATTTAGTATGTACTTGTATCCATTGCGTTTAAAATAAAGTGCATGTATTCTCAGCCCAAAAATATATATTGCAAAAGCAATTAAAAAGGGAGCAAATGAAACTCACCTTAACAGCACATAAAGTAATTCACCGGAATGTGACCGAAACTCGGAATGTAAAATAACCGTAGATCTCAACCTAGAGAACATATATTGGTCAATACATGTCTAACAAATTAGGTCTGGTCATAGTGTATCACAATCCTAATGCTCGAGATTATCATACAACGTCAATAAAAATCAACTTGATTTAAAATGACATCCAAAATTTATATATGTTTATTATATAACTTAAATATAATTGTTTTATATATATTTATCAGATTTTATTAAAGTAATAATAATAATAATAATAATAATAATAATAATAATAATAATAATAATAATAATAATAACGATAATAACAACGATAACGATAACAATAACGATAATGATAATCATTTTAACAATAATACTTTAAAATTATAGATAGTTCAATTGGTGATATCTTTTAATCCGTTCATCAAAACAATACGATATCTAAATGAAAAGTTTATAGTTTTTCGCCAGCTTTCCAACAACATGCATATCATATACCTTATCTCAATCGCATATGTATCAAATTCATGATTTATCATAAAATATCTAACTACGAAACTAAACATACAAGCATGCATAATCATATATACTCGAGCACTAGTCAGGGATACACTATTAATATATAAAATTTAAGTTATGAGTGCTCACGTATCAATATTGTAATTCAATATTGCAGGAAAGTACGTAGACGTAATGGAGATGATAAACACTAGTTTGACCTCATGAGCATACCCCCGAACATTACCCATAACCTCCATAGCTATAACCCATAATTTCTTTGGCTTCATCCCGCTCATAAAATCCGTTTTGAAATTAATGCACTCATGACCTCGTCGTAGTATTTTATGTATATACTAATAATAATATTACTCCTAACCATAAGATTAATAATAATATTAATCTTAATAATAATAATAATAATATAAATAAAATAAATATATTACGGAGTACAATATAGATAGAGAGATTGAATGTGAATTAATCCGGACGAAATCGATATTTAAAGAGGTTTCTTGCCCACCTACCCTCTCCATGCGATCGCATAGGGCTTGAGAGGTATAGCCATGCGATCGCATGGCTATATGTACATGGCCACAATCAATTCTTTAAACTTGCCGACACTCCCAACGTTTACATATGTATCATATGTTTATATATTATTTAATATATAATATATTTAATCTTTAGAATTAATTAAATATTATATTATATTTACGTGCGTAGTAAAAAAGTAATTTTTACTCAAATGACTCGTACGTTGTCACTCGACTCATGTATCACTTTCGATTTTTCGAGCGCACTTTCGTACATTTAGAAAACTAGCCTTTTACGTTTAGTGACTCGTACCCTTATAAAAACAATAGATTTAAACAATGAAAATAATCCCACTCAAAGTGTAACTTTATTCATTTGAGTGTTTTGGTCATTTGCTTTTATAAATCAAGGTCTCGTTGTTTCTTAAAATATATCATTTTAAAATCAAACGTTTTATGACACGGTTAATATTTTTGTCACTTTGTAAATATTTATATATATTCATTTGGAAATATAAATTTATATATATTAGAATATCTATATAAAATTTAGTTTTTCAAAACTACCATATTTCAAGGTTTGTTTTAAATCGGTTTAGAAAATATTTTAACACGTACATTTATACTTTTAAATAGCTACAATTCATTTATGCACTTATGTTTTCAAGTTGTAATATATACACATATTCATATATAATTATTTACGTTCATTTAATGGTTCATGAATTATTGGAACTTGGTTGAGGTTAAATGAATGTATAAACATAGTTTAAAATTCTTGAGATTTAACTTAACAAAGTTTACTTATCGTGTCGGAATAATATAAAGATAAAAGTTTAAATTTGGTCGAAAATTCCCGGGTCGTCACAGTACCTACCCATTAAAGAAATTTCGTCCTCAAAATTTAATAGAGGTCGTCATGGCTATCAATGAGAATGTTATTATGACGCATATGAGTTGGTAAATAGAATTTTATCACCATTGAGTAATATGGGTAAAATGATTTGATTATTTGAAAAGTATAAGTGAAGCTATCACAAAAGGGATGAAATGAGAAATAAAGTTTCGTCTTACTTTTTGACGTTGTCTTGGTTGAATTCCGGAATTCAAGGGATTTAAAGAAAATCTTCTAAATCTAAAAGATTTGATTCTTCGGCGAATAAGGAAATTAGGATCTCTCTAATTAAATGCGGAGATCTGCCTTGATTTCTCTATCAAATATTTCACTATAAATTAACTTCTTCCGGTTTGTCACTTTTACCATTCCTATACTTAATTCTCAAATTCAAAAGATTGTGAAAATGCTTAATCCAGTTCTGATCCTTGTCCTTATCCTTACTATCGCAACAATCATTCTCCTTTTCCAACTTCCACCAGAGGAATCTGATTACTTCTACTTTGCTCTCGGGGTTATAGTGCTTTTAATTCTCCCGTGTCTTTATGTTGCGATAAACATTGATATTCACGGTTTGTAATTTATGCGTTGTTATCGGGTTTTATATCTCCCCTTATATTTCAATGTCCCTACTTCTGTCTTCTATAATCATTGTCATCCACAGTTAATACTCCCTCCTATTTGCTGCGATTTATACTCTAATTTCTATTTCAGAGCTTTGTCCCTTCGTTTCTTCCTCTTGCGATTAGGCATATCTTGTAATGGTCCAGAATTCGCATATATAAATTTCGGAATGAACATTGTTAATGTTCTAGGAAGGAAATGATAATGGCACGATTTTGATTTGTCAAATTACCAGAATATTCGGAAAAGACCAAATCATCAAGAAAATATTTTCTTGATATGTTTAGAGGTTAAATATAATGAAAGAGTTATGTAACATGGTTCATGATGAGGGTATGATCTGTGAACCTTTATCACGTTCCATTAGAAACTCAGCATGACTTACTGTAATATAATCATGTTGATCAAGTGTCATTATATTATACTAACTCATGCTTCAATTCCCAACAGTACTTCAAAACATCCATTTTTCGAATTTTTCAGATTTTAGAAACTAAAATAGTTTCTTTTATGATGTAACACAGATAGCGCGAAGAGATAAATAATTTCGAATAATAATAGTTATGAAGATATCTTTAGAAATATCGAAGATATTTATAATGAAAGATATGATAATATCTTAGAATTTCTAATATCGAAGGATGATGAAGAAGATTTGTTCATAAAGGTTTAGAGTTAGGAGCAAGGTATTCGTTAATGACTTCAGCAAATACTGAATCATTTGGATTCTTTGAAGGCAGGTTTAGTCTTTGTGATTTGTCCACAGCCTCCTTCATGGTCTGCTCAATCCGTTTTCCAGTTCCAAACCTTCTCTTTTTCTCAGCTTTACCACCATACTATTCTTTATCATCAAACTTTTGACTGTTAAGGTCGTTTACAGTTTTTGCTGCTTCATCAGTATTCAAAGTTATCATAATTGAATCGTCGGTTATCAATCCGAGGTGTTTTCAAAAGTTTGAAGGGTTTGCATGAAGATTGTAATTGTCAAGATACATATGATGTTCTAGAATTTTGAATGATACAAATATTTTTTCTGGGTTTATGAATAGAAGTGATGTTCTAGCACAGTTTTGAAGTCAAAGTATAGCTTTGAAAGATGTAAGAATCTAAGAGTGATGTTTTCTATTAAATCTTGGCTTGGATTCTGATTTTTCAAAATCAGAATATGTAATCAAATTTGAATGCGAATGGTTGTTTTGATTTCTAGGAAAGAATGTATATCGTTGTGAAAGTAGTGAGTATAGTTGACGATTTGCTGAATCAAAATTGAATAATGTAATATATTAATTGTGAATTCATATATCTTTCGGGTATTACCTACCCGTTAAAAGTTTCACAAGTAATATTTTGTACCCGAGAATTTTATTACAGTCTTTATGAAAATATAAGTATGTATATTTTCTTCAGATGTAATACAGATTTAATGAGTTAATATCATATTAAGCTCATTTGATTTTCAGCTGAATCAGAAATGAATAATCTCTAAAACATTAAAGATTTAATAATCTTCGCGGAGTATTTCACTAATGTAATCAATACTTCGTTATTCAGTTTTATTGATATTTCCTTAGTGAATCATGTTGGTGCTTATGGAACTCTTGCTAACTTCGCAAGGTACGAATGATGTTTTCTAGAAAGTTTCGAGTACATCGAAAATGAAAGTGTAAAATCAAACGTGTATTTAAATAATACACTTAGTTTATTATGAAAAGGAATTCATTGAATTTGAAACAGAGATTGTAATTAACGATGGTTATGTCGTTAATGAAGGATGTACATCATTGCATATTAGTAATATGAACTAACCGAGTAGTACCTACCAGTTAAGATTCACACGTAATAGCTTAGTACGAAAAAATTTATTTTGATTTCAAAATTCATATATATTAAATATACATATAATTTCTTCAGGGGAAATGATTTAATACTTCATATCTCGTTGATACAATATACGCGTTGTTAATTTGTGATGATGTTGGTGATTACGGAATTGGCGGAACTTGTAGTGCTACAGGTTTTTCCGGTGTTGGTGATACTAACGGTACTGTTGATGCTGCTGGTAAAACAAGTCTAGCTTGTAAATCGTGCACCATTCCGGTCAGGGTTTCTACTCTTCCTTCTATCGTTTCGGTCCACTCATCTGATTTACGGTTATGGATGGAATAGATAATTTCTAAGACTTTAGATATTGCATAATCGACGCAGAATATTTCTCCAATGAAGTTATGAATCAATACTTCATCGATTATTGTTGTTGGTACTCCTTGGTATCTATGGTGAGTATGACGTTGATGCTCAAGGTACAAATTGTGATGTTGAAGTGTGGGATGTGGATGTTGTTGTTGGTGGTGGTGATGGTACTGTTGGTGTTGTTAATGGTGGTACTGTTGCTGCCGGTGCTGCTGCTGGTGCTTGTAACCTTTGCACCATATTCTCAAAAGCCACTACCCGAGCGCGAAGCTCGTTGACTTCTTCTATTACACCGGGATGATTGTCGGTTCGGACGAGCGGATGAATAAGATCTAGAATGTGAGATA
Source organism: Rutidosis leptorrhynchoides (assembly GCF_046630445.1). Taxonomy (NCBI): domain Eukaryota; kingdom Viridiplantae; phylum Streptophyta; class Magnoliopsida; order Asterales; family Asteraceae; genus Rutidosis; species Rutidosis leptorrhynchoides. Next base: position 154,096,541 of record NC_092338.1, on the reverse strand, counting down.
ATATATAATCATGATGAGATACTCTAGAAATGAGAGAGAAAATGGTATTACGAACAGGTTCGCCTGTAAGTGCTTCAGGTTCTTCGCCAAGAGGGCAATGTAGTGGATGGAAGGGATCGCCTTCTTCTTGTCTCTAATGATTAAGTAGACTACGAACCCATCCCCAATTCATCCAGAATAGATGATGGCTAATTGGTTGATCCATTCTGGTTACACTGTCTTCGGAGTTCGGGTGAATATCCATATCGGAATAGCTATCGGAGTTTAAGGAATTTGAACTAGATACGTGATCCATCTTGTATAATCAGGGAATTGATTTTGATATGAGATAGACTATAGGATTTAGTTTGGTATTCTCCGATACATAATTTACATATGTATATATAATACCAAAATCCCATAAGTTACGGAGAAATTTTCAAAAAGTGTAAGACAGAGTTTACTGTAATAGATATGCTTAAGATACGAAATTTGTCCATACACTATCTATGTAATCAATGCAGTAAAATGTGTCTTAGGCTTAAGATAATAACAGGTAATTTCTGACAAGAAATAATAATCAAAACTCGGTACAAACAGATACGGTCATAGTCCAGACTCACTAATGCATTCTAACAATTACCAGTTAAACACACTAATGCAAATTCTGGTTCCCTATGACCTCAAGCTCTGATACCAACTGTGACGATCCTTCCAAATCCCTTTGGATGAATACATCATTCATTGATTTCATAGTGAGGTTTTGACCTCTATAAGATACGTTTTGTAAACATTGCATTCTTTTCAAAAGGTACACAATAAATGAATATCAATTTCTAAGGTTTTCAACGTTTGATGATTTCTACATATAGACAATCACCATAAATAATAGTTTACCATAATACATTCGTTGACAATGCAGTCAAAATAAGATACACGGTGATGATTTTGTGAATGCAAAGTTTTCTTGAATAAAGCATGTATGACTCCATGCACATAGCTTGTATCACATATAAGCAAACAACGGAAGACTTCTAGAAACCTGAGAATAAACATGCTTAAAAGTGTCAACACAAAGGTTGGTGAGTTCATAGTTTTAATGTTGCGCATAATCCGTATATAAAGGTGAATCACAAGTTTTCAGTTGTTTTATCCAGAAACATTTATCAAAATATTCTACGAAATTGAGCACCCTGGTAATTAAACTTAACGTATATATAATTTATACCCTTCGTATAATCATCTTAATAATACACGCAAACCAACGTGTACGCTTCTCAAATAGCATACGTCCATTAAAAGGCTAGTGCTCAAGCTCGGACGGGGATATCAAGCCCTATGGATCCATATACAACTACTCGCGCCCACCAGTTCTTATAACTGGCAGTTACTAGTTACCAAGGCTAAGAGATTTTCGGTTCAAACTCAGTGTAGAATTTAGTATGTACTTGTATCCATTGCGTTTAAAATAAAATGCATGTATTCTCAGCCCAAAAATATATATTGCAAAAGCAATTAAAAAGGGAGCAAATGAAACTCACCTTAACAGCACATAAAGTAATTCACTGGAGTGTGACCGAAACTCGGAATATAAAATAACCGTAGATGTCAACCTAGAGAACATATATTGGTCAATACATGTCTAACAAATTAGGTCTGGTCATAGTGTATCACAATCCTAATGCTCGAGATTATCATACAACGTCAACAAAAATCAACTTGATTCAAAATGACATCCAAAAATTATATATGTTTATTATATAACTTAAATATAATTGTTTTATATATATTTATCAGATTTTATTAAAGTAGTAATAATAATAATAATAATAATAATAATAATAATAATAATATTGATTATTAAATAATAATAATAATAACGATAATAACGACGATAACGATAACGATAATCATTTTAACAATAATACTTTAAAATTATAGATAGTTCAATTGACGATATCTTTTAATCCTTTCATCAAAACAATACGATATCTAAATGAAAAGTTTATAGTTTTTCGCCAGCTTTCCAACGACATGCATATCATATACCTTATCTCAATCGCATATGTATCAAATTCACGATTTATCATAAAATATCTAACTACGAAACTAAACATACAAGCATGCATAATCATATATACTCGAGCACTAGTCAGGGATACACTATTAATATATAAAAGTTAAGTTATGAGTGCTCACGTATCAATATTGTGATTCAATATTGCAGAAAAGTACGTAGACGCAACGGAGATGATAAACACTAGTTTGACCTCATGAGCATACCCCCGAACATTACCCATAACCTCCATAGCTATAACCCATAATTTCTTTAGCTTCATCCCGCTCATAAAATCCGTTTTGAAATTAATGCACTCATGACCTCGTCGTAGTATTTTATGTATATACTAATAATAATATTACTCCTAACCATAAGATTAATAATAATATTAATCTTAATAATAATAATAATATAAATAAAATAAATATATTACGGAGTACAATATAGATGGAGAGATTGAATGTGAATTAATCCGGACGAAATCGATATTTAAAGAGGTTTCTTGCCCACCTACCCTCTCCATGCGATCGCATGGGGCTTGAGAGGTATAGCCATGCGATCGCATGGCTATATGTACATGGCCACAATCAATTCTTTAAACTTGCTGACACTCCCACGCATGGCTATATGTACATGGCCACAATCAATTCTTTAAACTTGACGACACTCCCAACGTTTACATATGTATCATATGTTTATATATTATTTAATATATAATATATTTAATCTTTAGAATTAATTAAATATTATATTATATTTACGTGCGTAGTAAAAATGTAATTTTTACTCAAATGACTCGTACGTTGTCACTCGACTCATGTATCACTTTCGGTTTTTCGAGCGTACTTTCGTACGTTTAGAAAACTAGCTTTTACGTTTAGTGATTCGTACCCTTATAAAAACAATAGATTTAAACAATGAAAATAATCCCACTCAAAGTGTAACTTTATTCATTTGAGTGTTTTGGTCATTTGCTTTTATAAATCAAGGTCTCGTTGTTTCTTAAAATATATCTTTTTAAAATCAAACATTTTATGACACGGTTAATATTTTTGTCACTTTGTAAATATTTATATATATTCATTTGGAAATATAAATTTATAAATATTAGAATATCTATATAAAATTTAGTTTTTCAAAACTACCATATTTCAAGGTTTGTTTTTAATCGGTTTAGAAAATATTTTAACACGTACGTTTATACTTTTAAATAGCTACAATTCATTTATGCACTAACGTTTTCAAGTTGTAATATATACACATATTCATATATAATCATTTACGTTCATTTAATGGTTCATGAATCATTGGAACTTGGTCGAGGTTAAATGAATGTATAAACATAGTTTAAAATTCTTGAGATTTAACTTAACAAACTTTGCTTATCGTGTCGGAATAATATAAAGATAAAAGTTTAAATTTGGTCGGAAATTCTTGGGTCGTCACAACTGTAATGTCAAAGGATGTATTATTAAAAACTATTATTTATGGTGATTGTTTATATGTGGAAATCATCGAATGTCGAAAACCTTGGATATATATATATTCAATTGATAGTGTACATTTTCAAAATAATGCAATGTTTACAAAACGTATCATATAGAGGTCAATACCTTGCAGTGAAATCGATGAATGATGTACTACCTCTAAAGGGATTTGGACGAGTTATCACAATATGGTAATACACTTAGATCAATATATATAACATATTTCATATTAAAGCCATACAACTCACCTTAAATGTACGAAGCTTTAAATTCACTTTACGTAGGATATGATGCATAAAACTGATCTACCTTTTGAGAACCAAGACCTCTGAAATTCAAGCAAATCCCATTGATTGATTGTTAGTTAATTAATGAATGGCTAAGATTAACTCTTAAATTTTTTGATAACTCATTTTTGGTTTTCTTTTAATATAAGTAGAGAGTAGAGATAGAGATTTGTTTATTGGTTCTGTATTCTTACAATGTTGTTTATTATAATAACTATATTTTTACCTTCTATGGGAGAGCCAATGTGCTCGTTCATAGGAGAATTTCCTCGCTTACCCCAAAAAATTCCAATCGGCACTGTTCATTCCAGCCAATTTTGACTTTATTTTGACTTTAAAAAACCCGACACTTTTTAAAGTTAAAGATTTTACAACTTAGGTATATAAACAAACAACGTATTGGATCATTTGGTAAAGCGCTTGATTACATAACAAAATTGGTAGTGTTCGATTCCCACTAGCTCTTTTCTATTTTCAACTATTTTATCTTTTCAACTCTTTTAGCATTTTTTTTTTGTTTAAGCTCACTTTTTATTTATACACCCTCACTTTTATTATAATTCATCTCCAACCTTTTATAAACAATCTTTTTTATATATAATTTTATTTTATTCTTTGCTTACAATTTTTATTATATTTCTCCCCACATTTTACTATTAATCAACAAAGATATCCATATTACAAGTTTTAGTTAGTCTAATAATAAAGATTAAATTATGCTTGTTTAGTTTTTGGAATGGATTATTTATTTTTTACTAGTGGCCAATGCCCGTGCGTTGCACGTGGACGTTGGTTTGTGTTATAGGTCGGTTGGGATTTGCGTTTGATGTTCAGACGGTTCTATTCATTTTTTGTGATAAGTGGATGCGTTTGGGGATATAATACCCAACGGATGGGTTAGAACGTCACAACGCTAAAAGGATACAAATATTCGAAACACTTAAACAAATAGTATTATGCATGGTTTTTTTTTTTTTTTTTTTTAAAAAATGCTACATTGTCGCCATCATGGAAGTTGGACATTTCTAAACACCATAAAGATGAGTAGGGGATCTGATGAAGGGCTGCATGAATGTGCAGGATGCAGTATAGAAAGTATGAGTTGTAAACCAAGTGTATTCCGGCAAAATAGTTATATTATTTGAGTAGGAGATCTGATGGAGGACCAGGTTCGACTGCCTCAAGGTGTGAATTGCAAAGCAGGGTGTTTGAGAAGTATGCAATTTATCTGGCAACATGCCTGTAACACACTGCAATTGAGGTCATATGGCAGTCAAAATGCAGCTAACGTTATAAATAGAGTCACGGCTTACCTGAGATGTAACTAATGCGTATATGAAACTAAAGCCATTTTTCATGAGGGTAAGCGCGGGCAAAACACAATGTTAATAAAGTCATAAAGTGTTGAAAATTGAGTTAGTTTTAAATATTGTCACAACTTACCGTAAATGCATAAGATATCTACCTTGAACGAATGCCAATTTTCATGAGTCTAAAGCTTCATTTATAAGGTTATTCAGTGAAAGGACGGTGATGTGAGAAACTGAAAACATCATTTCAACACCCCCAAATTACAATGATCATGCCCTAGTTATTTATATTTATAATATATAATATATAATATAATATGTGATCCCTACAACTTCCAAAACCACAAAGCTTTAATGTTACTTAACTCATATTAACTAATACTAATTAATAATTAATTTAATAATTTTAAAAGTTAGAAACTCTTTACAGGATAGAAACTTCCAAAATCACGTTGGCAACACCTACGGATTTCTAAATAATATGACTTCTCACGTCTCTATTGGGAACGACTTCAAAACCTTTAAGCAAATACACTAAGCCTTCCTTAAGCCTTGGGATAAAACAATGGGCAACAGTGCTTTTCGCAGTCAATTGGATGACATTACCCTGCAAAGCATGTGAAACATCTCATCATTATATATATTAGGTAAATGCATACACACGCATGTACGTGACACCCTATAGCCATCTAAGTATTGTAAACATGGCTAGAAAACTAACCAATGCTAATTGATAGAAGGATGCATACAATATTTTTTTTACTACACTTCAAAATAGTTTAAGATATTGTATATTATTTCAATAGAACAATGAAATTATAACTAATCATTAGGTCTCAAATAATATTTATGAAATTTCAAATAATGACAAACCAACTAAACAAATTATTGTTAACAAATTATTTAATTTGAAACCTATATGTCTTGACATGTATATGCAAATAAAGAAACAGACCTACAAATGTGTGTGTATATATATATATATATATATATATATATATATATATATATATATATATATATATATATATATATATATATAACCAACATCTTTTAAATGTCAATTTATTTATCCATCATTTATGCATGTATCTTATAGGGTTAATAAAAATAACAATTGCTAATAGGCAGATTATCAGCTATGTGTACATATTGTTTTGGAAAACTGACCAAAAAAAAAAAAAGAAAGAAAAAGCCATACATGAAAGACATGTTTATGCAAACATATAGATACAGATATGTATCCATAATCAAACAGACACGGACATATATATATTTGCATATATATTTTGTATAGAAATACCTTCTAATTTTATAAAAATGCTTAGAGCAACTGTGTATATGTTACACAGTGTTTACAAAAGCAACCAATACAAATGAATAGAAATAGCAATAAACCTCACACATGTATAGACAGAGGCGGTTTTATGCACCTTATCAATTTAAATATATCTATTGTTGATCTACATTCTAATATATATATATATATATATATATATATATATATATATATATATATATATATATATATATATAAACAACATCAACAGAAAACATAAATATAAACATGTACAGAATAATAGAGAATGAAAATGAGAATTGTGTACCTTCTCATCAGAAGCAATAAAGTCAGTGCTTAGGTATTTCTCGTATGCAGTGTGGGTATCCCACGTCTGACAAATCGTGATCTTCACCTCCGCTTCCATACCTATCTGCAATTCATGGAGGTAAGCATAAGTTCTTTGGTAGCCTGTTCATTGCAAGTTTCAGTAGATAGTGCCATTGGAAGATGCGTTGTGCTTGATAATGCATAATACTAATGTATAAGCTAACAATTTATACCAACATCTCAACGGTGCGTAATGCAGTTATGTTTTGAAATCATAATTTAATTAGGAATATCAATGGACCTTCTAATCAAATTCCCCAATTAAATTTGAGGGAGTTACGAATTATAATTTAATTGCACGAAATCAATCGAAGTAAGTAACGTAAATAATAGTAGATCATATCAGTTTTCTGAGGAATCTGAATAGACCCTCACCGGAATAGAACGGCTTCTTACCTGAGATTACATGTAGGCCGGAGGTGCGGCAATTGGCGATGGAGATAGACGGCAGTGACATTTTAAAAAAATACGGCGACCCATTTGCGCTTCGAAGGTGATTGTGGCGGTTATACAGTGAACTGAGATTAGAGAAGATTGAGGAAGAGGTGGTTTTTTAAAATTCATACGGGACATTGCATAATGTTTATAAATTTATTAAATATATACATTGTTTTATTAAATGTGAAGATCAAGTGGGTTATTTTTTTTTTACTAAATTCAAGTGGGTATTTTCTTAACTAAATCAATCCTATATGGATGGGTAAGAAAAGTTTAATAATAATTGGAGGAAATTAATAAGAATGGAGTCAAATAAATATATTACACATAATAATAATTGTAGATTTTATATTTAAAAGTTAACATTTACCATGTGGTTAATACTTAATAATGGGTTAAAAGTGGTTAATACTTAATAATGGGTTAAAAACTTAGGTAAAATGATGAATTAAATAACCTAATTTATGACATTAGGAGTCAAAATTTAGTTATATATGGACGTTACTCTTCGTTAAAATATTTTAATTGAAACATATAGTTATGTATAATAAAAAAATTATCGTGCACAGCGAAACACGGACCCCGTTGCTTGTTTTGTTCAATTGTAATGTGTATGATTTGCTAATCGTTGGATCACTTCAAGCAGACTTGTCCCGTCTGATCAAATGTTGTAACTCGTAAAATCTTTCAACCGCCTTAATTTTAATTTAATATTTTTACGCCTTTTGTTTTGTTAAAAGTAGTAATAGTAATTAGGAAATTTGGAAAAAACTTAATATCAATATGTAGTTTTCTCTAAATACGTTATAGAGTTGTAATTTTACTTGAATCCAATAAGTTGATTGAAATCCAACGGACCAATCATAGTGTGACACGTGGCGCGACAATCACATGTGATTGAAAAAAAATTTAAATTTTTTAAATTTTTTTTTTTTTCGAAAACTTTTCAAAATTTTTTTTTTTTTAAATTTAACATGTCAAATCTAATCACATGTGATTGTCAAACTCAATCACATGTGATTCTGCATATCAAATCCAATCACTTGTGATTGAAAAAAAAATTCAAAATTTTTTTTTTCAAAAAAAAAAAAATTCAACAGGAAACAGACTTTAATTCGGTGATTTGATCAAGTTTGTTAGCGTTTCGTGATCATTTTTTCAAAATTTCAGACTTTAATTCGGTGATTTGATCAAGTTTTGATCAAAAACTTGATGTTTAAAGGTTTTAGCACAAAATTTACTAAAATTTGTCATTTTATTAAAAAAAAAAAATTCAATCACATGTGATTGGATTTGACATGCAGAATCACATGTGATTGAGTTTTACAATCACATGTGATTAACATGTAGAATTACATGTGATTTACTGCATGTTAAATTCAATCACATGTGATTGAAAGCAAAAAAAATTTTGAAAAAAAAAGAATTTCGGGAAAAATATTAAAAAAAGAATTTTTTGTTTTTGAAAAAAAAAATTAATTTTTTTTTCAATCAATTATCTCGCCACGTGTCGCACTGTTATCGGTCCATAGAATCTAACTTGTCTAATAAAAATTTACTTGCCCTTTTACGTTAAGCGGTCGGACTCGGTCCCTCGTCTCTTGTATCGTGCAAATTTCTAAAATCAATTTCCAAACCCTAACCCTAACCAATTAAATTTACCTCTACTTCCAATAAATCAAATTCAATTTCGCACCATAAAACCCTAATTACTCTCACAATTATGTTATCTTAACTCAATTAATCGATTACAGATGGCGATTTCGAAAGCAAGTGATCAGGTCGCACTAGTAGTATCATCGAACCCTACGACGTCGTATGAGAGCTTGTTGGAATCACAGAAAGAATTAATAAGCAAACAGATCTATGAACTGCAAAACATCGTTATCACGCAATGCAAACTCACCGGTGTCAATCCTCTGTCTCAAGAAATGGTAATTTCAATATTTTTGTAATTATTTATAATTCAATATATGTGATATGTGATAGAACTCTAATTCGTTTCAGTCAGCTTTTGCTTGATGAATAATCGTATAAATTTTGGATTTAGGTTATATGAACATACTTAATTATGAATTTTGCTGCAGAAAAATATATAATTATAATGGTTATTGAATTAGAGGAGCAAATAGGATTATAGATTGGATTTAGGTTATTAGAATCGTCATTAGATGTGGTATAATTTGTGCTGATTTATGTATTTTGTTTTATATGTGCAGGCAGCGGGTGCGCTTTCGATAAATATTGGTAAGATGTCTAGTTGCTAGTTGCTACTGATTTGCATTGAAGGTTTAGGTACTGTTTTCGTTGATACTTTTTGTGCAGTTGTGTCTTAATTGTATCTTGCTTGCAGGGAAAAGACCTAGAGATTTGTTGAATCCAAAAGCAATAAAATACATGCAATCGATTTTTTCTGTCAAAGATGAAATACGCAAGAAAGAAATTCGAGCAATTTGCGCTCTTTTTGGTTTGACAGCAACACAGGTTTTTGCTTAGTTTTCCATTTTGTGGATATATGAAGAATGTGAGTTCTATTGTTTTTGGATACCATTTCTTATTTTATACCATCTTTTTAGGTTAAAGAATATTTTAATAGTCAACGCTCAAAAGTTAGGAGATTTATGCGATTATCAAGAGAAAAAGCAATCCAATCTGCTGAAGGTGTGCAGCAGCAAGATGGGTCGTTGAGCTCTAATGTGGAAACACCCGCCCAACCAGTTCCATTGAATTCAATGGGCCCACCCATTGTAGAAGCACCTAGTACAGTGCAAGCTGAGGTGTTGCCTGATACAAATGACTCGGATAAGTTTTTTATGTCCAATATTTTTAGTATGTTGAGGAAAGAAGAAACATTTTCTGGGCAAGTCAAACTGATGGAATGGATCTTGCAGATACAAAATGATTCAGTGCTTTATTGGTATTCTTATTTTTTTCTCCATTGAGTAGCTATCATTGTCTAATTGTCTATTAAGCATAGATATATAAGATTTAATCATCCTAAGATGAAATTGCAGGTTCTTGACAAATGGAGGTGTGATGATTTTAGCTTCGTGGCTGAGTCAAGCAGCAATCGAAGAGCAAACAACTGTTCTTCATGTCATTCTTAGGGTATATATATTTTGCAGCATAAATTTTTGATACATGTATACTATTCAATATGTATTTTATTTATAAATAACTGAATGGAGCTATCTTTAGGTTCTTTGTCATCTGCCCTTACATAAAGCTCTCCCAGCACACATGTCAGCGATATTGCAAAGTGTCAACAAACTTCGGTTTTACCGAGGATCAGGTGTGTTTTATGTGGTTGGTACTGTCAAGTTATTTGTTTTTTTTTTTGGTAGGAAACTGTTTTGCATACATATAATTTAAGTTTGTAAACATTTACGTAGCTTCTTTAGCTTTTAGCTTTTTTGTTATTTGAATCTCATTATCTGTTTTGAAGATCAGATATCTCAAACAGGGCAAAAAAATTGTTGTCTCGATGGAGCAAGATATTTGCAAGAAGCCAAGCAAATAGAAAGCCCAATACCAACATTTCCCCAGTTGATGCTCAGAATGAGATGCTACTGAAGCAAAGGCAAGTTATTTTATTATATTTTTATTTATTTATTCTTTTTTTGTGTGTTTCCACTTGTGCCGATATTTTTGCCAATGTTTCTATATTGATTGTTTTTTAATGGTATATTTAGCATTGTTGAAATCATGGAAAATGAATCATTGGAGTCAACAGTAGACAACCCTGTGAGTTTCTTTCGCTCCATCTATCAAAAATTTCCCATTTTTAGTTGTTCTTTTAGGCTTCTTCCAATAATTTCCTAATATTTTGTTCAAATCAGAGAGTATAAATGTGATAAATTTAAGTTCATTGTCACATCATGTATTGTGTATTTACTTATTTTATAAATATCAATTTTTCCTTGAATAGGGAGCCATATATGCATTGCAAGAGAACTCTGAAAACTCCAGGTATATAAAGTAATAATAATAATTGTGTTGATCAAGTTGAGACACAGTTGTAAGAGCAATAAGTTTGGAGTGCTTAACCTGATTTCTTGATTCTCATTCCCAGGCCACATTCGGTGAAATTGCTCACAGCGCCTTCTGATGACCCAAATACAAAGCTTCCTAGAGGTGTATCTTCATCTCGTATCCTTGGGGTTTTTGCGTTTTTTATGGAAACCGATAGCGTTATTTTTAGTAATCTAACATACACCAACCACCTTTGTAATAGGAAACAACAAGTATTAACTATTAAAGTCTATATATAGCTTATACATGATTCCTCAAAATAAAATTAACTATCAAACGTCACCAAGCATATATTGGGGTGGGTAGTGAATGGTCGGAAACGGTCATTGGATTCCGTATATGCCATGTACATCTGAGTAGAAAATGTGTTCTTTCTCCGCATACTCTTAACAGGAAAACCTTACGGAAACTGATTAAGAACATATTAGGACTTGCGGTGGCAATTTTGACCTGTATGGCTTAATTTGGTGTATGTTCTATATCTCAAAGGTCTAGCAAACATGTAAATTAGAAGTATATCACCTTAAAAGCTAACGGTGTAAGGCTGAGAGTCGTGAAAGTGTATTGTAATGCGCATAACCCGCTTAATAACTATATCAATACATTAGATTTCTCTACTAGGTATACTTTTTTATCACATAATGATAAGAAAATGAGCACAAATTTAGGTTTACAAATCTGTTGAAAGTTTCATGTTTGGTACAATCACAAAAAATATACAATATAATTATGCTCATACAGATCCCTGATGGCCATTCTAGGGCATTTTGATTGTCATTCCATATGTTGGTCATTTTTGAATTTTGAAAAGGGTTTGTCGAAAGAAATGAATTTGCAATATCATTAGATAACTTCTGGCAGTGCAAAATGGCATTTTTATTTATTTATTTATTTTTTGGTTTTTGAGTAATTTTGAGTCTGCCATCTTTTTATTCATGAAGGAAGCTTGTATTGGTATCTTCTTTGTTGGGCAAAAGCTAATACAGTAATGGTAAAAGGAAATTTCAGAACAAATTAAACAAATCTATTTCGTTTGATATCAAATGTACTACCAACTATGCAACTATACATGAAAATGTGTTTTTTCTGAACTGTTATGCATACGTTGATCATTTAAGAACGAATATATCTCGTTTAGTGAATACGTATATCAAATTGTGTTGAAGTTGATGAACAACTAGAGGTATGCTGTATGCATAGTTACTTCCTTAACTAGATTTCAGATGCAAGAGAGCGCAGAAAAGTACAGCTTGTTGAGCAACCCGGCCAAAAAGCTGTTGCTCGTACCCCACAGGTTACCCGTGTGATAACTGCACCTCAGGGCCGTCCACTTTCAGCTGATGATATACAAAAAGCCAAAATGCGAGCGCAATTCATGCGAAATAAGTACGGGGAAAGTTACAAAAGCCCTCAAAAGAAAACTGAAGTCCCTCATGCTAAAACTCCTGTTCATCCTAAAGTTGAGGAGCATGCTACTTCTTCTAGCATGACTCGTTCACCAGCTAAAGTTCACGTTAAGCCTCCTGTCCACGTTCATCCTAAAGTTGAGGGACCCACGGGTTCTTCTAGTATGTCCCCTTTAACAGCTAAAGTTCAAGTTGAGCCGTTGGTCCATGATCATTCGAAAGTTGAGGAGCATTTTGATACTAAAGCTCATGCTCAACCCATAGTTGAGAAACGCAAAATGCCAGCGAATAACGTTATGTCGGTTGATGAACCGCAAAAGGTTCTAGTTAACGATAAGAAGATTATAGACTCGGAGGAACCCGTGTGGAAGAAGTGTAAGAGATTGCAGATCTCATGGATCATTCCACCAGGTATATCACTTGTGAGAAAATTTATCTTTTTTCATCTTTGTTTTTTTGGAGCTTACTGTTTGCAGGTTCATTGGACCAATTGGGAACTTCAGCTCATGGCAAAAGGATTCTATATAATACAACATATAATATAAAATGGATTTTTATTTGACAAATATTCTGTTTTTTATGGAAGGTGCAAAATAAGATGGCAAATCTATATCTAATACATGACCATAACTTGGTTCAACAAGATACTCATTCTAAGCCACTATATTAAGCAAATGAAAATGATTAATTAAAACAATCTAGGCCTTAAATTTTACGTATTGGGAATGTACATGTAACACGTTTTAGGTAAGGTAACCAAGAATATATAAAATGTGATACTAATTGACATACCCGAGAATTTTGGAAGGCAGTTGAGACGAGATGTCCATCTCGCGAGATTTCTCTTTCAACGGGGTCAGACTTGGTCAAAGCCACGATTTCTCAGATTTTTTCGCTCATTGCTCGGGCTTTCTCGTAAAATCTCGTAATTTGTCGGATTTTCTCGCTAATTTCTCGGATTTTCCTGTAAAATTTCGTACAAATGTATGTAAATATGTGTGTGTGTGTGTATATATATTAAAAAATCAAAAAATCAACGTAAGTCAATGTTCAAGATAGAAATGTCTAAACGAGATCTGAGTTCTTTAACTTGAGAGACTCATAATCTCATATAAAGAAAATTAACCGGAATTTTCACTTGTGTGAGTCCCTTGCTCGTCCCAGTTAAAACTTTTGCAGTTTAGCTTTTAATCATCACGCTAGAATTGCTATTTAGTGCAAGGTTAGAAAAGTCTCGCAGACGAGTCGATTGAAACGTTAGTCAGTCGCTGACTTTTTATGTTGTTTTATAAGAGAAGATTTAGCATATTAATGGCGACAGCTATGGTATAGATTGTATCTTTATAAACAATCAAACACATGACTTGCATGTTAGGTGGTCTTCAAGCGTACAGTTCAACTAAAAGCTACTGAATAAATTTTCCATAGTGTTTGTCTGTTGTGAGTGGTGCTTAGTAGAGTATGTCTTCATCAGCCTCTGAGTACAGTACTTTTTAGTCATTTGCCAATCTGTTAAACTACTGAGAATAGTACACCAATATGCAGACTGGAAAACAGAGCATAAGAATATGTTACCTGAAAGAATTTTACCATCATCTTAGTAGTTTTATCATGAGATGTCATTATTGAAATTGACTGCTCTATGTTATTTATAATGCATGACCAAGGCCATACAAGAAAGAAAAGGTACCTATTGTGATGCATTCGACAACAACAAAATTCCATTCATTTATTTTGTGCATATGTTAAGCCTTGGATCAAGCTACTTAATAGTGTCATTGCAGATGTGACTTTGCCATCGCAAATAAAATACTTAAACTTCATAACCTTGAGTTCATTCCTCAAACAAAACTCGTTTAACCATTTCTATTTGCAACATGTCTTGTGCGTGATGGCTCTTATCAACTGTGGTGTTGTGAGGTCAATTTCTATTAATTGGATATATGGAAAATAATTGGAGTGTATAATTTCACTTATCAATACGTTATGGCTATTAATTTAGGGATGATGGGATGTTTGTGTGATGTGCTGTTATTATCATGGTGGTTTATAACATATATTGTATATTTTATTATGATTTTTTTTTTTGGCTTAATTAAATTGCAAGTAAATGGTGATTCTTGTGGATCCTATATTTCTGTAATATACTAATATGCAAATTAATTTACGTGCAGACACATAACCAATCGTATGTTAGATTTTGTGAGTTATATCTCAGATATTATAGGTGGTTAGGTGACTTTTAAATGTTTGTCTAAAATCTTTGGGGATATAATAACATCATGATGTAATTGATTGTGATCCTGAATGTGTTTAGACCATGAGCGTTGAAGTTGGATCTTTTAGTGTCGTTTTGCTCTGTAAGTTACTCATGATTTTTTTTTTCCATTGCTCTGCAGAAATGATGATCAATAAGGAGTGGAGTGTGTGTTGTGGTGAAAACAGCAAAGAAGTTGATATCCAAAACAACCGAATCAAACGTGAAAAAGAAGTTTTTTACAAAACAAAACTTGAAATCCCATCAAACCCTAAAGAACCATGGGACATAGAAATGGACTATGACGATTCACTAACACCCGAAATCCCATCTGAGCAACCACCAGACGATGATAACAATATGGTCGTTGAACCAACACCCGACCCTACAAATAATAACGATGCGGGTCCCAGTACAGTAGCTGAAAATAACAAGAACATGCCGGAGCCGGATCTTGAATTGCTAGCAGTGTTGCTTAAAAATCCGGAAATTGTATTTGCGTTGACCGCCGGTCAAGGTGGGAACTTGACGAATGAACAAATGGTTAGACTTCTTGATGTAGTCAAGGCCAATGCGGCTAGTGGTGGGTCGATAAGTAGTCTCGTAAATGGGTTAGTTGAAAGGAAAACATATGAGAAAGTTGAAGTTTCACTACCGTCTCCAACTCCGTCTAATGATCGTGTAACGGTGCGTCAGCTATATGCACATCATCATCTGATGTATAAATATACATCTATAATAATAGCTTATAAAATTATTTACAAAGTTCACCATTGAAGGAATTTTATTTTAGAATTTTTTATTTTAACGCGTTTGGATGGTCTTATAAACAAACTGGTCAAGACCCAAGTAAGAGCCGTAGAAGTTTTAGTAATTATTTTTATTAAGAGTACGGATTTAATAAAATTTGGTAAAAATAGACTTTATCTCATGGGTTTATTTATTTATTAGAGAATTAATTATTCAAAGATGGTGAAGAAGAAAGATTTATTACAAGGGGGTTCCTCTGTTTTAGTTGATGGGTTTAATGGCAGATAAATATTCCACCGGAGATTCAGTAGCTAATTGAGATACTATTAAAAAAATATAAAGGAAAAAAAAATTATTAATTTTTAATTTATTCCGGGATTTTTACTGATTGTTTTCTTTTGATTCAGAGTGGATGGCAGCCGGAAATTGCTAAAAATCCATTTTCACGGCAAACAGTGACGCTTAACAGTGACCCATATGCCATTCAAGGAGCCCATTTTCAAGAAAGTAGTTTGTTGGCTTCGACGACGACGGTTACACCGTGGGCCCAACACCAACGATTTTCCGATTTCGCTCCTGATCAGAGAAATATTCAGGCCAATGCTAATCAGTTATATTCAGATATGGTCCTTGATCAGAGAAACATTCAGGCAACAGAACACGGTTTAGCGTTACAAGGAACCTCAAATTCTTACTTATGGACGGAACGTAGTGGGTCCCAGTTACAGTCTCAACGACACGTTATACACGAACCACAATTCCCACAGGTTCAATCGTGGACTGGTCGGAATAGTTTAGGTCCGGGCCCATACTCTCAAACAGAGTATAATAATACAAGTTACAATGCATATGGTACAGGAGAATTTGTACAACCGGGCGTGTCACGAACGGGTCCAACATGGGAGAGAAATGGAGGATCGTATCGGGGTGAACCCGGGTTCGAAACTTGGAGTCCTACCAATAGTCCGATTAGGTCAAATGTTGATAGGCGGGAATATTTGGACCCTCATGGGCAGAGCTACAACTATAGACAAGATATGTCGAGAATGCAACCGGATGCTTCTCGGTATCGAAATCTTGGTGGTAGGAATGATGGTTCTCGGTGGCGGGACCGCAGGAGATGATATGTTGACCACGGGCTGATAGCTGTTACTTTTGTAGCTAGGCATTTGGGTTAAAAAAAACTTGCGAAAGAAACCTCATGGATGTCTTGATTTACATATTGGCCAATAGACAATGAAACAAAAATTGGTTTATCTTTTTTTTTTCTATTTTAAATGAGTCATAAAAATTCTAAAGTTAATTTAAAAAGGAGACACCTGCGAAACAGAGAAACACGGAGAGAGGTTGAATTAAAGATTATTTAAGTATTTATTAACTTTGTTACGAGCTAAAAAAATTAAATTGGGCTTTAGTGTTGTTTGGTCCAAGTTTTCATAAGATTCCGTTCAATTAATAAGTGCCCGCAAGCTGATTCAATTGGGCCTGAATGTTATTAGGTCCAACATGCTTTTGAAAGGAACATATTTAATTGGTTTGGATTGGATTGTTAAGACGCAAAGGCAAAACCACAAGTAACCTACAAAATATTAGTTTTAGTAATTAATTTTTAAATTTTAGGTTTGCATATTCTATACGCATAGCAATAGTCTCCGCAGAATCGTATGATCCGTTAACTAAAAATTTGTATTGTACAAATTAAAAGGTTACATTGTATAGGGTTTATGCTTTTCTTGATATTTATTTACTTATTTATAATTATTACTAGAAAAAATTCGACCGCGCGTTGCTGCGGTTGTATTCGGTGCGCGGTCGAATTTGGATATACCTTGTTTGGTACCTAATATATCTAATAGGTTGGGTTGTTTGTTGGACGTGTATGTATATGTATGTAATTTAGCCCGAAATATTTAATTTTTTAACGATATCCGTTTCACGTATAGTTAGTCGCGTCGTTTTTGTAAAATTAATTCGAGTTGAAAGGTGGTCTCGGAAAAATTTAATTCACACCGAGCGTGAATATAGGGCCCGTTATTTAGTGTTTTTTTAACGATGTCCGTTTCGCATATAGTTAGTCTCGTTGGGTTCGTGAGATTTTTTCGAGTTGAACGGTGGCCTCGGAAAAATTTAACTCGCACCGAGCGAGAAGATGGGGCCCGTTATAAATTTGGGTGGAGTAAGTTTTTTTTATTTTAATAAAATTATATATTTACACTTTTTACCCCTGAAAAAGTGTAAATTTGAGGGGGCGATGTGTAATTTGTGTGAAAGTTGAGGGGGCCTTTGTAGTGTGAACGCAAACTCAAAACGACATCGCGATATAACTAATAAAAAGTGTAAATTTGAGGGGGCGATGTGTAATTTGTGTGAAAGTTGAGGGGGCCTTTGTAGTGTGAACGCAAACTCAAAACGACATCGCGATATAACTAAAACGATCAAGAATCCCATGTCATTTAGTATACTAGTTTATGAGCTTGTGCGTTGCACGACAGTTTTGTAAATTAGTTTTCGATAATTTAGTATTGATGTTGATAAAATGTATAATACAATTACAATGAATAACTCCTTTACGGCTCTAGTTATTGAGTCAACAGCAAGCTTCGATTTATTGACGACTTGACTAACTCTTAGAGCCTAAATTAAATTTCAGGCAGGATTTAAAAACCATGAAAATTTGATTTTATCATTTTCTTGGTGTCTCAGTTTTCTTTTTTATTATATTTTATTATTTTTAATTTTTTTGCCGCACTTATTAACCGGAGGTCCACTCAGAAGCCATCTCTCTATCCGTCGAATAGAGAGGGAGGACCTTCTCTACTTTTAAAAGTGTTTTCACTCTGGGTGGAGAAATGACTTGTCTTTGTTCTCGGATAGGGGAAGGATTGTCTACATCCCACCTCCCTGATACACGACTTATGTGGTATTGGTTTTTGTTGTTGTGTAATGAATAACTCCTTTATTATTGAAAACGTTATTATTGAAAATATTGGTATTGAAAAAATTAGTTTGTGTAACGACCCGCCAAAATCGCTATTGACGCAGTACGTTATTCACCGGTTTCATTGCGAGGTATTGACCTCTATATGATACGTTTTGTAAACATTGCATTCTTTTGAAAAGACACACCATAAATGAATATCTAAATCCAAGGCTTTCGACATCTGATGATTTCTACATATAGACAATCACCGTAAATAATAGTTTACAATAATACATCCGTTGACAATACAGTCAAAATAAGATACATGGTGATGATTTTGTGAATGCAAAGTTTTCTCTAATAAAGCATGTATGACTCCATGCACATAGCTTGTATAACGTATAAGCAAAAAGCGGAAGACTTCTAGAGACCTGAGAATAAACATGCTAAAAAGTGTCAACACAAAGGTTGGTGAGTTCATAGTTTTAATATTGCGCATAATCTGTATATAAAGGTGGATCACAAGATTTCAGTTGTTTCATCCAGAAACGTGTATCAAAATATTCTACAAGATTGAGCACCCTGGTAACTAAACTTTAACGTTTATATAATAAGTACCCCTGTTTTAACATACATGCAACCAACATGTACAATACACACAAACCATCGTGTACTAACCTCAAATAGCATACGTCTGTTTTATAGTTCAGGCTAGGGTTTCTATACCTGGAACAGACGGGGATGTCAAGCCCTATGGATCCATATATAACTACTCTCGCCCACCAGTTCTTATAACCGGCAGTTACTAGTTACCAAAGCTAAGGGATTTTCGGTTCAAACTCAGTGTAGAATTTAGTATGTACTTGTATCCATTGCGTTTAAAATAAAGTGCATGTATTCTCAGCCCAAAAAAATAGATTGCAAAAGCAATTAAAAAGGGAGCAAATGAAACTCACCTGACAACTTCAGAAATAAATCACAGAGATGTGACCAGATATCGGAATGCAAGTAACCGTAGACCTCAACCTAGAGAACATATGTTGGTCAATAAGTGTCTAATAAGCTAGGTCGGTCCATAGGGTAAGTATAGTCCTATTGCTCAAGTCCGACTCATAAATTTAGCAAAGTTTAGCAAAAGTCAACAAAAGTCAACAGAAGTCAAAGTAAGTCAAACGCAAGTCAAACACAGTCAACATGGTCAACACAAATAAACAATCTCATAATATTACCCAAGTTGGTCAAATAGTCAAACATAAGTCAAACTTAGGTTATCTATTTTTACTTAGAAAAAAATATTATTTACATATATGTATTTTTTAGGTATTTTGTAGCTGATTCCGGATCCCATCAACTTTGATATAATACCTTAGGTCGTGACCATTGGAAAGTATATCATCCCACCTTTCTATAGACAGTTTATTTGACGAAAACGGAGTTACGGTTTGAAAGTTATGGCCTCGCGAAAACAGCCTCCCGAAACATAAACTGCTGATAAAATGTAAACTGCTGATAAAATGCTAAGTGTTCAAAATCAGCAACCATTACCCATTTTCACGCTTGTTTTAAACCTGTTTAGATTTAACAAAATTATACATATAATATATCGTTTTAAAGCATGTCGTAAATACTTTCAATACCAATTAACAGTTTTTATCGAGACTTAACTAATTTCAACTTACGAGTCCGCAAAGTAGACCCAAGAGTCATTTTTAACACTTTACCAAAACTAAAAGTCAGCCCCAACATCTTGTTTTCAGGCTCGTTTTAATCTAGTTTTGAATCAACAAAATCATACATATCTTATATCATTTTGAAGCATCTCATATCTACTTTCTGACCCAATTAATAGCTTTCGCCATAACTTAATCATTTATAATTTACGAGCCTACAAAGTGAGCCCGAGAGTCATTTTGACACTTTCACTAAAATAATAAAAAATTTCCATTGACAACTCAAATTTCAAACCATAATACTTGAGCATGTAAAAATCATGTCATAAGTTTAAAAATGATATTTTAGACGTGTTACATACCTTTGATCCTCAAAATTTCGCATATTGGTCAAAGTAGACGCGTATGACTCAAATGGGTCATAAATACCCATTTTGATCAAAACATGCCAAAAATCATTTTTAAAACACTACAAACTTCAAACTTACTTAAATTGATATATCGGACGTGTCCTCGGTGCCCGTTAACCATTTTGACACTTTTTGGCTTAAACGGGTTAAATGTCCAAACGGACGGTTTAAATTACATGGTTTATACATATACAAAATTACCACTTTAGAACACCCCACACTATATGAAATAGTTAATATAAGTGTATTAAGTTCATACAAAAAGTTTCAAGTCTCAAGTATTGGTCATTATTTTTATAACCCGAAACATTTGCAAAAACACAAGTTTAAAACAAGGTTTACAGCAGCAACTTCTGTGATTTTTAGAAAAATCAGCGCAACTCCAAATCAGTCACCGCCAATTGGAGATGCGGCGTTTTTAAGTGGAGAATCTACCCAATTTTTTGTATAGTCTGATTTGTCCTAGAAAAGCCCCAGTTACAGAATACGTTAAACTATGTTCATGCAGTTTTCAGAAATCAAACAGCATTTTTATTAACATGTACCAAACTTTGAACGAGCGTAAAAGTCTAAAGAAAATTCGAATCGACCCGATTCTTGAGTATAATATCAGTGGTTTTTCAAGTCTAACATCCCTATGAATTTATATTATCAGTTATATGTCATTTAGCATGCCAAAAACGTTCACCTTTAATCATACAAAAACATAACTTCAATCGTTCATAACTTAAGTTCTATAAATCGAAAATGAAATGTCCCGTTCTTATTGATTAAAAACGTTCCATATTAATTGATTTCGTTGCGAGGTTTTGACCTCTATATGAGACGTTTTTCAAAGACTGCATTCATTTTTAAAACAAACCATAACCTTTATTTCATAAATAAAGGTTTAAAAAGCTTTACGTAGATTATCAAATAATGATAATCTAAAATATCCTGTTTACACACGACCATTACATAATGGTTTACAATACAAATATGTTACATCGAAATCAGTTTCTTGAATGCAGTTTTTACACAATATCATACAAACATGGACTCCAAATCTTGTCCTTATTTTAGTATGCAACAGCGGAAGCTCTTAATATTCACCTGAGAATAAACATGCTTTAAACGTCAACAAAAATGTTGGTGAGTTATAGGTTTAACCTATATATATCAAATCGTAACAATAGACCACAAGATTTCATATTTCAATACACATCCCATACATAGAGATAAAAATCATTCATATGGTGAACACCTGGTAACCGACAATAACAAGATGCATATATAAGAATATCCCCATCATTCCGGGACACCCTTCGGATATGATATAAATTTCGAAGTACTAAAGCATCCGGTACTTTGGATGGGGTTTGTTAGGCCCAATAGATCTATCTTTAGGATTCGCGTCAATTAGGGTGTCTGTTCCCTAATTCTTAGATTACCAGACTTAATAAAAAGGGGCATATTCGATTTCGATAATTCAACCATAGAATGTAGTTTCACGTACTTGTGTCTATTTTGTAAATCATTTATAAAATCTGCATGTATTCTCATCCCAAAAATATTAGATTTTAAAAATGGGACTATAACTCACTTTCACAGATTTTTACTTCGTCGGGAAGTAAGACTTGGCCACTGTTGATTCACGAACCTATAACAATATATACATATATATTAAAGTATGTTCAAAATATATTTACAACACTTTTAATATATTTTGATGTTTTAAGTTTATTAAGTCAGCTGTCCTCGTTAGTAACCTATAACTAGTTGTCCACAGTTAGATGTACAGAAATAAATCGATAAATATTATCTTGAATCAATCCACGACCCAGTGTATACGTATCTCAGTATTGATCACAACTCAAACTATATATATTTTGGAATCAACCTCAACCCTGTATAGCTAACTCCAACATTCACATATAGAGTGTCTATGGTTGTTCCGAAATATATATAGATGTGTCGACATGATAGGTCGAAACATTGTATACGTGTCTATGGTATCTCAAGATTACACAATATACAATACAAGTTGATTAAGTTATGGTTGGAATAGATTTGTTACCAATTTTCACGTAGCTAAAATGAGAAAAATTATCCAATCTTGTTTTACCCATAACTTCTTCATTTTAAATCCGTTTTGAGTGAATCAAATTGCTATGGTTTCATATTGAACTCTATTTTATGAATCTAAACAGAAAAAGTATAGGTTTATAGTCGGAAAAATAAGTTACAAGTCGTTTTTGTAAAGGTAGTCATTTCAGTCGAAAGAACGACGTCTAGATGACCATTTTAGAAAACATACTTTCACTTTGAGTTTAACCATAATTTTTGGATATAGTTTCATGTTCATAATAAAAATCATTTTCTCAGAATAACAACTTTTAAATCAAAGTTTATCATAGTTTTTAATTAACTAACCCAAAACAACCCGCGGTGTTACTACGACGGCGTAAATCCGGTTTTACGGTGTTTTTCGTGTTTCCAGGTTTTAAATCATTAAGTTAGCATATCATATAGATATAGAACATGTGTTTAGTTGATTTTAAAAGTCAAGTTAGAAGGATTAACTTTTGTTTGCGAACAAGTTTAGAATTAACTAAACTATGTTCTAGTGATTACAAGTTTAAACCTTCGAATAAGATAGCTTTATATGTATGAATCGAATGATGTTATGAACATCATTACTACCTTAATTTCCTTGGATAAACCTACTGGAAAAGAGAAAAATGGATCTAGCTTCAATGGATCCTTGGATGGCTCGAAGTTCTTGAAGCAGAATCATGACACGAAAACAAGTTCAAGTAAGATCATCACTTGAAATAAGATTGTTATAGTTATAGAAATTGAACCAAAGTTTGAATATGATTATTACCTTGTATTAGAATGATAACCTACTGTAAGAAACAAAGATTTCTTGAGGTTGGATGATCACCTTACAAGATTGGAAGTGAGCTAGCAAACTTGAAAGTATTCTTGATTTTATGAAACTAGAACTTTTGGAATTTATGAAGAACACTTAGAACTTGAAGATAGAACTTGAGAGAGATCAATTAGATGAAGAAAATTGAAGAATGAAAGTGTTTGTAGGTGTTTTTGGTCGTTGGTGTATGGATTAGATATAAATGATATGTAATTTTGTTTTCATGTAAATAAGTCATGAATGATTACTCATATTTTTGTAATTTTATGAGATATTTCATGCTAGTTGCCAAATGATGGTTCCCACATGTGTTAGGTGACTCACATGGGCTGCTAAGAGCTGATCATTGGAGTGTATATACCAATAGTACATACATCTAAAAGCTGTGTATTGTACGAGTACGAATACGGGTGCATACGAGTAGAATTATTGATGAAACTGAACGAGGATGTAATTGTAAGCATTTTTGTTAAGTAGAAGTATTTTGATAAGTGTATTGAAGTCTTTCAAAAGTGTATAAATACATATTAAAACACTACATGTATATACATTTTAACTGAGTCGTTAAGTCATCGTTAGTCGTTACATGTAAGTGTTGTTTTGAAACCTTTAGGTTAACGATCTTGTTAAATGTTGTTAACCCAATGTTTATAATATCAAATAAGATTTTAAATTATTTTATTATCATGATATTATCATGTATGAATATCTCTTAATATGATATATATACATTAAATGTCTTTACTACGATAATCGTTACATATATGTCTCGTTTAAAAATCATTAAGTTAGTAGTCTTGTTTTTACATATGTAGTTCATTGTTAATATACTTTATGATGTGTTTTCTTATCATAGTATCATGTTAACTATATATATATATCCATATATATGTCATCATATAGTTTTTACAAGTTTTAACGTTCGTGAATCACCGATCAACTTGGGTGGTCAATTGTCTATATGAAACATATTTCAATTAATCAAGTCTTAACAAGTTTGATTGCTTAACATGTTGGAAACATTTAATCATGTAAATATCAATCTCAATTAATATATATAAACATGGAAAAGTTCGGGTCACTACAGTACCTACCCGTTAAATAAATTTCGTCCCGAAATTTTAAGCTGTTGAAGGTGTTGACGAATCTTCTGGAAATAGATGCGGGTATTTCTTCTTTATCTGATCTTCACGCTCCCAGGTGAACTCGGGTCCTCTACGAGCATTCCATCGAACCTTAACAATTGGTATCTTGTTTTGCTTAAGTCTTTTAACCTCACGATCCATTATTTCGACGGGTTCTTCGATGAATTGAAGTTTTTCGTTGATTTGGATTTCATCTAACGGAATAGTGAGATCTTCTTTAGCAAAACATTTCTTTAAATTCGAGACGTGGAAAGTGTTATGTACAGCCGCGAGTTGTTGAGGTAACTCTAGTCGGTAAGCTACTGGTCCGACACGATCAATAATCTTGAATGGTCCAATATACCTTGGATTTAATTTCCCTCGTTTACCAAATCGAACAACGCCTTTCCAAGGTGCAACTTTAAGCATGACCATCTCTCCAATTTCAAATTCTATATCTTTTCTTTTAATGTCAGCGTAGCTCTTTTGTCGACTTTGGGCGGTTTTCAACCGTTGTTGAATTTGGATGATCTTCTCGGTAGTTTCTTGTATAATCTCCGGACCCGTAATCTGTCTATCCCCCACTTCACTCCAACAAATCGGAGACCTGCACTTTCTACCATAAAGTGCTTCAAACGGCGCCATCTCAATGCTTGAATGGTAGCTGTTGTTGTAGGAAAATTCTGCTAATGGTAGATGTCGATCCCAACTGTTTCCGAAATCAATAACACATGCTCGTAGCATGTCTTCAAGCGTTTGTATCGTCCTTTCGCTCTGCCCATCAGTTTGTGGATGATAGGCAGTACTCATGTCTAGACGAGTTCCTAATGCTTGCTGTAATGTCTGCCAGAATCTTGA
The DNA here is from genome assembly GCF_046630445.1 of Rutidosis leptorrhynchoides. Lineage (NCBI taxonomy): Eukaryota > Viridiplantae > Streptophyta > Magnoliopsida > Asterales > Asteraceae > Rutidosis > Rutidosis leptorrhynchoides. Next base: position 154,070,971 of record NC_092338.1, on the reverse strand, counting down.
AATAAATCTGCCATCCCTATCAGAGATAATAGAGATTGGTATTCCATGTCTGGAGACGACTTCCTTCAAATACAGTCGTGCTAACTTCTCCATCTTGTCATCTTCTCTTATTGGTAGGAAGTGTGCTGATTTGGTGAGACGATCAACTATTACCCAAATAGTATCAAAACCACTTGCAGTCCTTGGCAATTTAGTGATGAAATCCATGGTAATGTTTTCCCATTTCCATTCCGGGATTTCGGGTTGTTGAAGTAGACCTGATGGTTTCTGATGCTCAGCTTTGACCTTAGAACACGTCAAACATTCTCCTACGTATTTAGCAACATCGGCTTTCATACCCGGCCACCAAAAATGTTTCTTGAGATCCTTGTACATCTTCCCCGTTCCAGGATGTATTGAGTATCTGGTTTTATGAGCTTCTCTAAGTACCATTTCTCTCATATCTCCAAATTTTGGTACCCAAATCCTTTCAGCCCTATACCGGGTTCCGTCTTCCCGAATATTAAGATGCTTCTCCGATCCTTTGGGTATTTCATCCTTTAAATTTCCCTCTTTTAAAACTCCTTGTTGCGCCTCCTTTATTTGAGTAGTAATGTTATTATGAATCATTATATTCATAGATTTTACTCGAATGGGTTCTCTGTCCTTCCTGCTCAAGGCATCGGCTACCACATTTGCCTTCCCCGGGTGGTAACGAATCTCAAAGTCGTAATCATTCAATAATTCAATCCACCTACGCTGCCTCATATTCAGTTGTTTCTGATTAAATATGTGTTGAAGACTTTTGTGGTCAGTATATATAATACTTTTGACCCCATATAAGTAGTGCCTCCAAGTCTTTAATGCAAAAACAACCGCGCCTAATTCCAAATCATGCGTCGTATAATTTTGTTCGTGAATCTTCAATTATCTAGACGCATAAGCAATCACCTTCGTTCGTTGCATTAATACACAACCGAGACCTTGCTTTGATGCGTCACAATAAATCACAAAATCATCATTCCCTTCAGGCAATGACAATATAGGTGCCGTAGTTAGCTTTTTCTTCAATAACTGAAACGCTTTCTCTTGTTCATCATTCCATTCAAATTTCTTCCCTTTATGCGTTAATGCAGTCAAGGGTTTTGCTATTCTGGAAAAGTCTTGGATGAACCTTCTGTAGTAACCAGCTAGTCCTAAAAACTGGCGTATGTGTTTCGGAGTTTTCGGCGTTTCCCACTTTTCAACAGTTTCTATCTTTGCCGGATCCACCTTAATACCTTCTTTGTTCACTATGTGACCGAGGAATTGAACTTCTTCCAACCAAAATGCACACTTTGAAAACTTAGCGTACAATTCTTCCTTCCTCAATACTTCTAACACCTTTCTCAAATGTTCACCGTGTTCTTGGTCATTCTTTGAGTAAATAAGTATGTCATCAATGAAAACAATGACAAACTTGTCAAGGTATGGTCCACACACTCGGTTCATAAGGTCCATGAACACAGCTGGTGCATTAGTTAAACCAAACGGCATGACCATAAACTCGTAATGACCGTAACGTGTTCTGAAAGCAGTCTTTGGAATATCATCTTCTTTCACCCGCATTTGATGATACCCGGAACGTAAGTCAATCTTTGAATAAACAGACGAGCCTTGTAGTTGATCAAATAAGTCATCGATTCTCGGTAGTGGGTAGCGGTTCTTGATGGTAAGTTTGTTCAACTCTCGGTAGTCGATACACAACCTGAATGTACCATCTTTCTTCTTGACAAACAAAACAGGAGCTCCCCACGGTGATGTGCTTGGTCGAATAAAACCACGCTCTAAAAGTTCTTGTAATTGGCTTTGCAGTTCTTTCATCTCGCTGGGTGCGAGTCTGTAAGGAGCACGAGCTATTGGTGCAGCTCCTGGTACAAGATCTATTTGAAATTCAACGGATCGATGTGGGGGTAATCCCGGTAATTCTTTCGGAAATACATCGGGAAATTCTTTTGCAATGGGAACATCATTGATGCTCTTTTCTTCAGTTTGTACTTTCTCGACGTGTGCTAGAACAGCATAGCAACCTTTTCTTATTAGTTTTTGTGCCTTCAAATTACTAATAAGATGTAGCTTCGTGTTGCCCTTTTCTCCGTACACCATTAAGGGTTTTCCTTTTTCTCGTATAATGCGAATTGCATTTTTGTAACAAACGATCTCCGCTTTCACTTCTTTCAACCAGTCCATACCGATTATCACATCAAAACTCCCTAACTCTACTGGTATCAAATCAATCTTAAATGTTTCGCTAACCAGTTTAATTTCTCGATTCCGACATATATTATCTGCTGAAATTAATTTACCATTTGCTAATTCGAGTAAAAATTTACTATCCAAAGGCGTCAATGGACAACTTAATTTAGCACAAAAATCTCTACTCATATAGCTTCTATCCGCACCCGAATCAAATAAAACGTAAGCAGATTTATTGTCAATAAGAAACGTACCCGTAACAAGCTCCGGGTCTTCCTGTGCCTCTACCGCATTAATATTGAAAACTCTTCCACGGCCTTGTCCATTCGTGTTCTCCTGATTCGGGCAATTTCTAATAATGTGGCCTGGTTTTCCACATTTATAACAAACTACATTGGCATAACTTGCTCCGACACTACTTGCTCCGCCATTACTCGTTCCGACACCATTTGTTCCTTTCGTTCTATTAACCCCTGGTCCGTAGACCTCACACTTCGCCGCGCTATGACCATTTCTTTTACACTTGTTGCAAAATTTGGTGCAGAACCCCGAGTGATTCTTTTCACACCTTTGGCATAGCTGCTTCTGATTGTTGTTGTTGTTGCTGTTATTATTGTTGTTGGGATGATTGTTGTAGTTGCTGTTGTTGTTGTTGTTGTTGTTGTTGGGCCGTTTGTTGTAGTTGCGATTGATGTTGCGATTGTTGGGATAATTGTTGCGATTATTGTTGTAATTGCTGTTGTTGTTGTATTGGTGATTCTTATCACCGTTTTCCTCCCACTTTCTTTTGACTTGCTTCACATTGGCCTCTTCAGCAGTCTGTTCTTTAATTCTTTCTTCAATCTGGTTCACTAGTTTGTGAGCCATTCTACATGCCTGTTGTATGGAGGCGGGCTCGTGTGAACTTATATCTTCTTGGATTCTTTCCGGTAATCCTTTCACAAACGCGTCGATCTTCTCTTCCTCATCTTCGAATGCTCCCGGACACAATAGGCACAATTCTGTGAATCGTCTTTCGTACGTGGTAATATCAAATCCTTGGGTTCGTAACCCTCTAAGTTCTGTCTTGAGCTTATTGACCTCGGTTCTGGGACGGTACTTCTCGTTCATCAAGTGCTTGAATGCTGACCACGGTAGTGCGTACGCATCATCTTGTCCCACTTGCTCTAGATAGGTATTCCACCATGTTAACGCAGAACCTGTGAAGGTATGCGTAGCGTACTTCACTTTGTCCTCTTCAGTACACTTACTTATGGCAAACACCGATTCAACCTTCTCGGTCCACCGTTTCAATCCGATCGGTCCTTCGGTTCCATCAAATTCCAAAGGTTTGCAGGCAGTGAATTCTTTGTAGGTGCATCCTACACGATTTCCTGTACTGCTAGATCCAAGGTTATAGTTGGTATGTAGCGCAGCCTGTACTGCGGCTATGTTTGAAGCTAGAAAAGTACGGAATTCCTCTTCATTCATATTCACGGTGTGTCGAGTAGTCGGTGCCATTTCCTTCAAAATAGTTAAATGGAACAAGTTAATCATACAGAATATTAAGAGTAGTTAATAGTATTTCGTAGCATAATATGAACTCATTTATAAAAGCTTTTTCTTCATATTAGCGTTTTATAAGTTTAAATTCGGGTAGTACCTACCCGTTAAGTTCATACTTAGTAGCTAATATACAATTCAACTACTACAATTCTATATGAAAAACTGATTATAATAATATTTCGCGTTCAAACTTTTATACAATATTTTACAAACTTACAATATCGCTTATTTTACATAAAGCATGAAATATAGCACACAATAACTTTGATACAAGATAGTTGTGAAGACAATTCTAGCTAGTACACAAGTCGTTCAGCAAAGACAATAAAGACACGTAATTCATACGTCCAGAAACAAGTCATGCATTCTGGTTTTACTAGGACTACTTCCCATCCTTGGTCTTGTGCAACATAACCGTTATGGCCGTTGATAAGACAGCGTGTTGTAACGTCATCAAAGGGACGAGGGTTACGTAATGTCCAACAGTCCCGTAATAATCTAAAAACCTCATTTCTTACCCCAATTACCGACTCCGTCACTTGTGGAAACGTTTTGTTTAATAGTTGTAGCCCGATGTTCTTGTTCTCACTTTGGTGAGAAGCGAACATTACTAATCCGTAAGCATAACATGCTTCTTTATGTTGCATGTTAGCCGCTTTTTCTAAATCACGAAGTCCAATATTCGGATATATTGAGTCAAAATAATTTCTTAACCCGTTGCGTAAAATAGCATTTGGGTTCCCCGCAATATATGCGTCAAAATAAACACATCGTAACTTATGGGTTTCCCAATGTGATATCCCCCATCTTTCAAACGAAAGTCTCTTATAAACCAAGACATTCTTGGAACGTTCTTCGAATGTCTTACAAACTGATCTCGCCTTAAATAGTTGTGCCGAAGAATTCTGGCCGACTCTAGACAAGATTTCATCAATCATGTCTCCGGGTAGGTCTCTTAAAATATTGGGTTGTCTATCCATTTTGTGTTTTTAAACTGTAAAATAGACAAGAGTTAGATTCATAAAAAAATACTTATTAATACAAGCAATTTTTACATATATCATAAAGCATAAGAACACTATATTACATATATTACACCACACGAATACAACTATCTTATTCCGACTCGCTCGTTTCTTCTTCTTCGGTTTTGGTTCGTTTTGCCAAGTTTCTAGGGATATATGATGTTCCCCTAATACGAGCCGTCGTTGTCCACATTGGTTTAGAAAAACCTGGTGGTTTAGAGGTTCCCGGGTCATTGTTACAACTTAAGGACTTCGGGGGTTGACGATACATATAAAGTTCATCGGGGTTGGAATTAGATTTCTCTATTTTTATGCCCTTTCCCTTATTATTTTCTTTTGCCTTTTTAAATTCAGTTGGGGTAATTTCTATAACATCATCGGAATTCTCGTCGGAATCCGATTCATCGGAGAATTGGTAATCCTCCCAATATTTTGCTTCCTTGGCGGAAACACCATTGACCATAATTAACTTTGGTCGGTTGGTTGAGGATTTTCTTTTACTTAACCGTTTTATTATTTCCCCCACCGGTTCTATTTCTTCATCCGGTTCCGATTCTTCTTCCGGTTCCGATTCTTCTTCCGGTTCCGACTCTTCTTCCGGTTCCTCTTCGGGAACTTGTGAATCAGTCCACAAATTATTCCAATTTACATTTGACTCTTCATTATCATTAAGTGAGTCAATGGGACTTGTTCTAGAGGTAGACATCTATCACATAATATCAAACACGTTAAGAGATTAATATATCACATAATATTCATATGTTAAAAATATATAGTTTCCAACAAAAATGTTAAGCAATCATTTTTAAAGAAAACACGGTCGAAGTCCAGACTCACTAATGCATCCTAACAAACTCGATAAGACACACTAATGCAAATTTTCTGGTTCTCTAAGACCAACGCTCTGATACCAACTGAAATGTCCCGTTCTTATTGATTAAAAACGTTCCATATTAATTGATTTCGTTGCGAGGTTTTGACCTCTATATGAGACGTTTTTCAAAGACTGCATTCATTTTTAAAACAAACCATAACCTTTATTTCATAAATAAAGGTTTAAAAAGCTTTACGTAGATTATCAAATAATGATAATCTAAAATATCCTGTTTACACACGACCATTACATAATGGTTTACAATACAAATATGTTACATCGAAATCAGTTTCTTGAATGCAGTTTTTACACAATATCATACAAACATGGACTCCAAATCTTGTCCTTATTTTAGTATGCAACAGCGGAAGCTCTTAATATTCACCTGAGAATAAACATGCTTTAAACGTCAACAAAAATGTTGGTGAGTTATAGGTTTAACCTATATATATCAAATCGTAACAATAGACCACAAGATTTCATATTTCAATACACATCCCATACATAGAGATAAAAATCATTCATATGGTGAACACCTGGTAACCGACAATAACAAGATGCATATATAAGAATATCCCCATCATTCCGGGACACCCTTCGGATATGATATAAATTTCGAAGTACTAAAGCATCCGGTACTTTGGATGGGGTTTGTTAGGCCCAATAGATCTATCTTTAGGATTCGCGTCAATTAGGGTGTCTGTTCCCTAATTCTTAGATTACCAGACTTAATAAAAAGGGGCATATTCGATTTCGATAATTCAACCATAGAATGTAGTTTCACGTACTTGTGTCTATTTTGTAAATCATTTATAAAATCTGCATGTATTCTCATCCCAAAAATATTAGATTTTAAAAATGGGACTATAACTCACTTTCACAGATTTTTACTTCGTCGGGAAGTAAGACTTGGCCACTGTTGATTCACGAACCTATAACAATATATACATATATATTAAAGTATGTTCAAAATATATTTACAACACTTTTAATATATTTTGATGTTTTAAGTTTATTAAGTCAGCTGTCCTCGTTAGTAACCTATAACTAGTTGTCCACAGTTAGATGTACAGAAATAAATCGATAAATATTATCTTGAATCAATCCACGACCCAGTGTATACGTATCTCAGTATTGATCACAACTCAAACTATATATATTTTGGAATCAACCTCAACCCTGTATAGCTAACTCCAACATTCACATATAGAGTGTCTATGGTTGTTCCGAAATATATATAGATGTGTCGACATGATAGGTCGAAACATTGTATACGTGTCTATGGTATCTCAAGATTACACAATATACAATACAAGTTGATTAAGTTATGGTTGGAATAGATTTGTTACCAATTTTCACGTAGCTAAAATGAGAAAAATTATCCAATCTTGTTTTACCCATAACTTCTTCATTTTAAATCCGTTTTGAGTGAATCAAATTGCTATGGTTTCATATTGAACTCTATTTTATGAATCTAAACAGAAAAAGTATAGGTTTATAGTCGGAAAAATAAGTTACAAGTCATTTTTGTAAAGGTAGTCATTTCAGTCGAAAGAACGACGTCTAGATGACCATTTTAGAAAACATACTTTCACTTTGAGTTTAACCATAATTTTTGGATATAGTTTCATGTTCATAATAAAAATCATTTTCTCAGAATAACAACTTTTAAATCAAAGTTTATCATAGTTTTTAATTAACTAACCCAAAACAACCCGCGGTGTTACTACGACGGCGTAAATCCGGTTTTACGGTGTTTTTCGTGTTTCCAGGTTTTAAATCATTAAGTTAGCATATCATATAGATATAGAACATGTGTTTAGTTGATTTTAAAAGTCAAGTTAGAAGGATTAACTTTTGTTTGCGAACAAGTTTAGAATTAACTAAACTATGTTCTAGTGATTACAAGTTTAAACCTTCGAATAAGATAGCTTTATATGTATGAATCGAATGATGTTATGAACATCATTACTACCTTAATTTCCTTGGATAAACCTACTGGAAAAGAGAAAAATGGATCTAGCTTCAATGGATCCTTGGATGGCTCGAAGTTCTTGAAGCAGAATCATGACACGAAAACAAGTTCAAGTAAGATCATCACTTGAAATAAGATTGTTATAGTTATAGAAATTGAACCAAAGTTTGAATATGATTATTACCTTGTATTAGAATGATAACCTACTGTAAGAAACAAAGATTTCTTGAGGTTGGATGATCACCTTACAAGATTGGAAGTGAGCTAGCAAACTTGAAAGTATTCTTGATTTTATGAAACTAGAACTTTTGGAATTTATGAAGAACACTTAGAACTTGAAGATAGAACTTGAGAGAGATCAATTAGATGAAGAAAATTGAAGAATGAAAGTGTTTGTAGGTGTTTTTGGTCGTTGGTGTATGGATTAGATATAAATGATATGTAATTTTGTTTTCATGTAAATAAGTCATGAATGATTACTCATATTTTTGTAATTTTATGAGATATTTCATGCTAGTTGCCAAATGATGGTTCCCACATGTGTTAGGTGACTCACATGGGCTGCTAAGAGCTGATCATTGGAGTGTATATACCAATAGTACATACATCTAAAAGCTGTGTATTGTACGAGTACGAATACGGGTGCATACGAGTAGAATTATTGATGAAACTGAACGAGGATGTAATTGTAAGCATTTTTGTTAAGTAGAAGTATTTTGATAAGTGTATTGAAGTCTTTCAAAAGTGTATAAATACATATTAAAACACTACATGTATATACATTTTAACTGAGTCGTTAAGTCATCGTTAGTCGTTACATGTAAGTGTTGTTTTGAAACCTTTAGGTTAACGATCTTGTTAAATGTTGTTAACCCAATGTTTATAATATCAAATAAGATTTTAAATTATTTTATTATCATGATATTATCATGTATGAATATCTCTTAATATGATATATATACATTAAATGTCTTTACAACGATAATCGTTACATATATGTCTCGTTTAAAAATCATTAAGTTAGTAGTCTTGTTTTTACATATGTAGTTCATTGTTAATATACTTTATGATGTGTTTTCTTATCATAGTATCATGTTAACTATATATATATATCCATATATATGTCATCATATAGTTTTTACAAGTTTTAACGTTCGTGAATCACCGATCAACTTGGGTGGTCAATTGTCTATATGAAACATATTTCAATTAATCAAGTCTTAACAAGTTTGATTGCTTAACATGTTGGAAACATTTAATCATGTAAATATCAATCTCAATTAATATATATAAACATGGAAAAGTTCGGGTCACTACAGAAAACATATGATATCTAAACGAAAAGTTAATAATTTTTCAAGCTCTTTTCAAATATTATCATGCCAAGAACAGATTGTAAACTCAACTTTCCCAGATTAGCAATATCAAATACGAATTTTCAAACCAAAATCAATTAATTACAATTTTTGATCTAGAAATCGAAATCGCGCAATATCTATATGAAAAATTAACTACTCTTCGATAGCAATTCAATTATGAACTTTGATTAACTGTATTTAACATGTAAGAATGAGTTTATATCAGTTCAAAAATGGGATTTCATTATAACTACTCAAATGATCAATTAAACACCATTTCATTTGTAAATATTCAAGGACTTGAGCACTAGAAACTATATCTACCATAATATGTATCAAAAATATGAAAACTCAAAAATTAGAGTTTTTAAAACTTACCCTAATCAAGAAATTATTGGTACAGATGTGTAGAGCTCTTCGAGAGGAGTCCGAATATGTAAACGATTTTATGATCAAGTGATTTCTTGAAGGTGTTTTTGAGGAAGGAAGATCGATGAAGATGATTAATAGTAGATGGGTGTTCTTAAGAGAAAAATTGTGTACGTGGTTGTTTGATGAAATGAATCTGATATAGATAATATAGATAAGATAGAGTCACGGGTAAATATCTATCTCAATAATGGATATCACGGGTATTAACTGTATAGTCACGGGTATAGATATATCATGGGTGTAATATTAAATAAACACGGGTTATAAATTTTTGTAGTCACGGGTTTAATAGTAAGAAATATAGATATAATATATAGTCAAGGGTAATTAACAATGGCATTTACGGGTATCCCTGAAATATATATATATTAGATTTTTATCCGTTATCTAAACCCAATGTATTTTGCCTTAACATGTTTCTGTGATTGATAAATTTTATTTTAAAAAAAAATACATCTATGTATATTGTTCGAAACCTTTTATATTTAATTCCAGTCAATTATTAAGATTATGTTTAAATATCACTATAATATTTAAATTATATGATAGAGTAATTATAATGTTTATAAGTCATGTGTTACGTAAATTATGGGAGTAGTTGGCAAGTGGGTTGCGAATTTTTATATCCATTATATAATATAAAATATTACAATAATAAACTGAATTATTAGTTTGAATTATTAAACCGAATTATTAATTTGAATTATTAATTCATTTATTAGTTTGAATTATTAGTGTATAAAACTATATATCTAGAAACGTTCGCATAATACGCGTATAAATACTTGTTGAATAAAAATATAAGTATCATCATCCTACTTAATTAAAATGATTTTCAAAACTCAATTATTATATAATCTAATTATTAAAATTAATAATCATACATTTTGTTATCTTAAAATATATTTTTTTTTCCGTTTCACTAACCGTAGTGTTTTCAAAAAAAAATGTAACCAATATTAATAGTAGTATATTATTAAAAAAAATTACATATAAAATTGTAGAATTTAAGTAACGGTTGTTATGTTTTTTAACGGAAAGTTAACGGAAAAAGTCGGGTTATTATAGTTTGATAAACATTTGTATTAAATATAATTGTAATGCAACAATCAATTGTTCTCATTTAATGTTGCACAGTTTTTAAACACATATACTTAAGTTATATTTAAATTAAATAAAACTATGTGTTGTAGTTGTACGGATTTTTGAATGAGAAGGTTGATGTAGTTCGCGAGAGTTTGTTTAGTTTATATTTTGAGTCAACTACAACATAAAAGAGAAAACCATATGATTAATTAATTAAAAAAAATTAACAAAAATTGTTGACGTGACACGTGACAGAATGTAACCACGAGATGCCACGTCAATATATAGATATATAATTTTATGAGCCCGTGCATGAAAGATGTATAAATTAGTTATCCGTAACGTTAGTATTGATACTGATCAAATATACAATATAATTACAATGCAAAAAACTCTTTATGATTGGTAACATTATGTGACGATCGCTCCAAATCCATATGGACGAACACGTCATTCATTGATTTCATTGCGAGGTATTTGACCTCTATGTGATACATTTTGTAACATTGTATTCGTTTGAAAAGGTATTTCATAAATGAATATATAAATTCCAGGTTTTTAACATCTGATGATTCCTACGTATAGACAATCACCATTTAAATGGTTTACAATAATACATCTGTTGACAATACAGTCAAAATAAGATACATGGTAATGGTTTGGTGAATGCAAGTTTCTTGTATATAGCATGTATGACTCCAAGCACATATCTTGTATCACGTATAAGCAAACAGCGGAAGACTTCTAGAAACTTGAGAATAAACATGCTTCAAGTGTCAACACAAAGGTTGGTGAGTTCATAGTTTTAATATTACACATAATCCGTATATCAATGTGGATTACAAAAGTTCAGTTGTTTTATTCAAAACGTTTATCAATAGGTTTTACATAAAAGGTGGATCACAAGATTTCAGTTGTTTCATTCGAAACGTTTATCAATCGGTTCTACAAAATTGAGCACCCTGGTAACTAAACTTTAATGTTTATATAATTTGTACCCTTTGTATAATCATCTTAATAATACACGCAAACCAACGTGTACGCTTCTCAAATAGCATACGTCCGTTAAAAGGCTAGCGCTCTAGCTCGGACGGGGATATCAAGCCCTATGGATCCATATACTACTACTCGCGCCCACCAGTTCTTATAACCGGCAGTTACTAGTTACCAAAGCTAAGGGATTTTCGGTTCAAACTCAGTGTAGAATTTAGTATGTACTTGTATCCATTGCGTTTAAAATAAAGTGCATGTATTCTCAGCCCAAAAATATAGATTGCAAAAGCAATTAAAAAGGGATCAATGAAACTCACGCATATAGATATTGTAAAACAGTTATTAAATCATTTGCATGTATTCTCAGCCCAAAAACATAAAGAGTAAAAGGGAGCAAATGAAACTCACGCATATAAATATTGTATATCGGTTAATAAAGCATTTGCATGTATTCTCAGCCCAAAAATGTAGAGAGTAAAAGGGATCTTATGAAACTCACGCATATAAATATTGTATATCGGTTAATAAAGCATTTGCATGTATTCTCAGCCCAAAAATGTAGAGAGTAAAAGGGATCTTATGAAACTCACAGTTTAATATTGATATACAATATTGCAGGAAAGCACGTAGACGCATCGGAGATGATAAACACGAGGTTTGATTCACAAAAATACCCCCGAACATTACCCATAATTTCCTTGGCAATAACTCATATTTTCCTTAGCTCTTTCCCGCTCGAAAACATATTTTGAAAATTACTTGGACAGCACTCCGTCGTAATATTTTTTGTACATTATTATTTTTGTATCGCAAAAATAATAACACTAATAATAATAAAAAATAATAAGATTAATAATAATCTTATTAATAATAATAATAATAATAATAATAATAATAATAATAATAATAATAATAATAATAATAAATAATAAATAATATTACGGAGTATATATATATTTGTGTATGTGTGTGATTTAAATCGAGCGAAAACACTGAAATTTATAGATGTGGCCTGAAATCTGGAGTCATGCGACTCGCATGGAAATGGCCTTCTGGCCATGCGACTCGCATGAGGACCAGGGACAGCTCACATTATTTTGGCTCCTAGCTTGTCGACATAATTAAATATTAATATAATATATATAATTTAAATAATTAATTATATATTATATTAAATTCACGTGCATAGTTGACTTGTAATTTTTGTTCCGATAAGTCGTACGTCATCACTCGACTTATGTCCCGGTTCTGGTTTTTCGAATGTCCTTTCGTACGCTGAGAAAACTTGCATTTTACGTTTCGTGACACGTACCTCTGTCAAGATATAGCCTTAAGTTATCCATAAACTATACCACTCATAGTATATCTTAAACTTTCGAGTATTTTGGTCATTTACTTCTATAAATCATCGTCTCGTTATTTGTTAAAAATACATTTTAAAATAGTGTTTTACTGTAGCAAAGTTACTGTAGCAAAGTCAATTTCACTGTAGCAAATAGTGATTTTCGAAAACACTGTAGCATTTTGAGTAATGTGGCAATTTGAAAACACTGTAGCAAATTAGTGTTTAACTGGTTCATCTTAAACGCTTTAGTTAACTTATCTAAATATCAATTGAATCAATAAACGAATGTTACTATCGTTTATTATATATATGTATATATCTTTTTAATATACATAAATCAGTTTTTAAATACACATTGGACGTTATTTATAAATAAATTTTAATAATAAATATTTCAACTTATCATATACATTCAAATAGATATTTAAACCAATAAGTTTAATGTACGGTATCAAACAATTAATACATTGTTACCTTTTCATGTTATAGTATATATGTATCTTTTTACATATAATTGTTCGCGAATCGTCGAAAACAACCGAAGGTATTTAAATATATAAAAGTAATTCAAAAATTTTGAGATTCAGTTTTACAGACTTTGCTTATCGTGTCAGAAATGTTAATCATACAAAGATTAAGTTTAAATTTAGTCGAAATTTCTGGGTCATCACACATTAGTATTGAAAATATTAATGTCATAAACCTTATTATTTGAATATAATTAGAATGCATCAATCATTGTTCTCATTCAAGGTTACACAATATAAAATTTATTTACCCGAAGTTTTACCTTCTATGGGGAAATCAATGTGCTTGTTCATAGGGGGTTTCCTTGCTTACCCAATTTTTTTTTTAAATTAATTTATATATAAGTATAGAAGTTTTATTGGTGTATTACTAAATAGTGGTATAAGAATCATCTTCTAATATATTATATTATATTTACTTAACTATTTACAACAAAATATAAATAAATTATTTTTATTTTAATACAGTACAAAGATACCAATACATTCTACTTAAATGATACATGACACTTAACAATAAGATCAAGGAAACAAACAATGAATAACATAAAAGGATAGATATATGCCCGGAATTATTGCCACATATTTAAGTTTATACTCCGTATATATTTACTAATCGAGAAAATATCTAAAATTAATATGAATCCTATTACGTTGTATATGATTCCATTTACGTTGTACGTAGTATATGAATTCATTATTATTAATATATATTCATTATTCATTATTATTTATTATTATAATGATAATAAAAAAGTTGAATCGTCATATCTTTATATAAAGAAATCATTATTATTTTATTATTATAATTATAATATAATATATATATATATATATATATATATATATATATATATATATATATATATATATATATATATATATATATATATATATATATATATATATATATATATATATATATATATATGGAAGTTAGAATTAGCTATATCTTTATCTTTATTTAAATAATAATAAATAAATGTATGGATAAGTTTTGATTGATTTGGAATCTCCTAAGTGTATAAGATAATTACTATAAATTGTAAGTTAACCACAAGTCGTCACATAAGCAAATTTAACCAGAATTAATAATAGACTGACACGTAGGATTATTGGCACGCGTTTTATAATAATGTATAGATAGATAGGGGTAATAATTACTCCGTATAAGTATTGCTAAAAAAGCATTGTAACAATAATACAATGAACAAGCAACGTACTATTCATCATTTGACACTTATGATTTACTTTAACGCTATTTTAATATTCTCTGAATAATTTTCTCTCAATTACAGTTCAAGTTTAGATTTACCCTGAAACTTGAAATGCGGCACATTCGAACAGTACATGGTGAAAGAATGCGGTGTGTACGCAATGACCACCCGATCCAGTGAATATTCATCTGATCCACTCGTTTCGTGATGGATATGGATGAACCTAAATGGATATGGATACGGATATGAAAAGTTCCACCTATGGATATAACCATTAACACTCAATATACATATACAAAAATAGATATAGATATATGTTTAGATATTCAATATTACAAATGCACTTACCGTTAGATATACCTTTTGCTTTCAACCTTATAGTGAAAAAACTATGATATATTACAATAATATGCGTATATCAAACAAATATACATACAAATTACATATTTAATCTTTCACGATCTATGTTTAATAGTGAATTCAACAAACTTTATTCTATATTCGACAAAGATTACACATTAATCACTTGAGCATAACCCAAGTGGCAACCGAGTTTCCAATGAAGCAGGAGACCTAGGTTCAATTCTTTGTAACGCCTAAGATTGAATTAATAGGGTTTTTGACTAGAGGTGGCGTCAATGTGCGCAACCCCCAGTTACTGATCTCGTCGCTCGAGGGGCTAGTCACTCAGGGTTTTTCTCGCTAGGAGGAACCAATATGGTTGTCGCTGGGAAGTTTTCCTCTGCGAATCAAAAAAGATTACACATTCTTGTAAATAGATTTTAATTACGTTATGTTATAATTATTTCTATTATACTACGTTTTTGTTTTCATCTATATTAGCAAATATTATTAAAAAAAAATTATTATCCAGTGGATTTTATTATCAATTAGCATGCTTAATCTAGTAATATGAATATGGATGGATGAACAAAAATTAAATGTATATGAATACGGCATCACAAAAGACAATCTTAGATCAAATCGCGGTATATTCCCTTGAACACGGCGGATCCCACAAAATTAGGCTCATTTTTACACGATAGGACTCTCGGACCAACAATGGAACACGGCACATTCAATCCGAAACACTAACAACTCAAAACACAAGCGGATTATACTAAAATTTACTAAAGTATTAGCGGTATCAGTTTTGCTGGTTCACTTCAATTGTCTTTATGAACTTTTCCAGTTCAAGTGTTTTTTTTTTTTTTTTAAAGACAAACTCACACACCCATCTAATTCTAACACGAATATATACAATACGAAATGTCCTAAGCAAGACTCGAACCCTCAACCTCAAGATTGTAATGGTAACCTCGATACCGCCAAGCCATTGACTCGTTGGTTTTCCAGTTCAAGTGTAAATTGAGGTATTGTTTTAAAATCTCGATAATCCCAAATTATTCCTTTCTGAAGGAGACCAATTAGAATTTCAAAAGTTCATCTAATTAATCAGTTAACACCATTAAATAGGTCAAAACTAGATTTAGATAGTCAAAGTAAAATTTGGTTAAGAAGAAATAACAGAGCTGTAAACGAGCCGAGCCGAGCCCGAGCTTTGTAGTGTTCGAGCTTGGCTCGTTTAATTAGTATAAAGCTCGAGCTCGAGCTCTGCTCGAATCGAGTTATGATTTTTAAGCTCGAGATCGGCTCGTGATACTTGTTAAAAGCTCGAGCTCGGCTCGTTATCAGCTCGTTTTTTCAAAAAAGTTTAAACGGGTTTTAGCTCGAAATAAGCTCGGCTCGTTAAGTCCAAACTCGAGCTCGTTAATCTATTTGGGTAAACTTGTTAAAGAGCATTTTAGTTGTAGGTCATAATTTCATTCACTGAAGCTTTATAGAGTAATATGGTTTAAATTCAACATCTGAAAATATAAACAAGAGTACAAGATAAAAATAAACAAAAATAATTCAACATGCTAAATCTATACAACTAAAGCATTTTTAAACACGATAAAAAAAGCTTGTAGTCTTCATTCCATGTTCAACAAGCCACATTCATTGATGAACACAAAGATACATCTGACGATATTCTTGATTTCAAGTTCAAAACTACCATTTCTAATCACTTCAAAAGAATCTGTACAAAATGAAAAATTGTAAATAAAAGTCCATAAGTCATAAATCAATAGCTAGTCAAACAAGAGTAATCTAAAATCAATTTTACATACCAATAATGTAACAGACTTACAGACCATTACATTTATCTTTTCAAACAAAGACTAACAATTTAACACACTTACTACTAAGTAAATAAATTGCATACATAAAAAAAAACCATAAAGTTCTACTATGAAGAAGTAGGTAATAGATTCTTAGTTTCTTACACATGAGATGATTAATTGTGATATCTAGTTAATTCGTAGTTCTTCTGACATTTTTGAGAGGAAGATAGTGATTGTGCAAGTGAAGAAAGATAAAGAGTAATTTGAGAAGGTAAGAAAATAAAACAATAAAATTGAAAAAATAAGATGAAAGCTAAATAGTGAAGGACTTGAGAAAAGAAATAGATGTGAAAGGCTCGAGGCTCGAGGCCTATTCAATTTAGATATTCGTGAAAAACGTACCGGGCATTCAGACATCATTGTTTCTTTTTCTTATTTTTAAAGTAATTATATATATATATATATATATATATATATATATATATATATATATATATATATATATATATATATATATATATATATATAGAATAACCAATCGGGGGAAGCAAAATTATTTTTATTTTTTTCGTTTTTTGAAAAAACTTTGTTCACGAACATTATAAATTGGATGAAAATAAGAACATTTAGAAAAGACACTTCGTGATGAATGTTATTATTTTGGCGGGAAAACGCTCGAAGAAGTAATATATAACAATTATCGTATTTTTCGAGCGTATGTTGAGGTTTTAGACATTAGGGTTTAGATATCAGGGTTTAGATATTAGAGTTTATAGGGTTTAGATATTAGGATTTAGAAATTTAGGGTTTAGGGTTTAGATTTAGAATTTAGATTGAGTTTTTAACACGAACGGTTTAGAGTTTAGGGTCCATAAACCCAAAACACCAAACCCTAAACCCTAAATCGGGCTAAATTTTACTTCACAAAACATGAAGAAAAAAAAACGTTAACATTATTCACGAACAATATTATCTTGAATGTTATTTTTGTCGATCGTTTTCCCGCCAAAATAATAACATTCATCACGAAGTGTCTTTTCTAAATGTTCTTATTTTCATCCTGTTCGTGAACAAAGTTTTTTCAAAAAACGAATTTTTTTTTTTTTTTTGCTTCCCCCCGATTGGTTACTTCCCCATTGATCCTGCCCCTATATATATATATATATATATATATATATATATATATATATATATAGGCTCGCGAGCTTAAACGAGCTTTACAAATAAAGCTCGAGCTCGAGCTCGTTTATTAAACGATCTCTAATTTAGGCTCGAAATCGAGTTTTTAACGAGCCGAGCTCGAGTAGCTCACGAGTAGCTCGGCTCATTTATAGCCCTAAGAAGAATCAATCAAAGTCAAAGATAGTCAACATTCTAATATAAATATCTAAGAAATTTAAAGTAATTGAACATTTGAACTTATATGTTCATGTTTTCTTATATAGTTTTACCTCTAATTTCAAATATTATTATTTTTACATCTAAAGTCCAATAGGATTAACCCCGATTAATTCCAAGTTTGACCAAATATTCCTACAAGATTCTTAACAATTAATGACCCAGATTAGCAATTTTTACAACCTTACATTGGCTGTAGATCATCATATATCAAGCTTACACATAAAAAAAAGGTTTCTTTTTTACAAAAGAGGGGGAAAGCACCATCGAATGCAAAATTTGGTGCATGGTGGAGAAACAATTCTTACAAAAGTAGCTTTACAGCTCGTGTCTGATGTGATGTGCTGAAAGTTGCAGCTTTTCAATCACTTGAAAAATATTACAGGTGGTCTGAGAATGAGGTTCACTTGATTTTAGATACTCTGTGAGGCCGATAGAATATTGGGTTCATGACTAGTTCCTTAGCAGATGGTCTTCGAACTGGATCAGGGTCCAACATTGCCTGCAACAGATTCACAAAAGAAACCATTGTGTAGAAGTCAGCCCATAGTTATAGTAAATGTTAATTCTATAATTAAAAAAATGTAGACTGTTAACAATTCGACGAAGCTTTTAAAGTAACAAGTGAAACCGAATAGGTAAAAAGATTATAAAAACAATATATAACTCATAGAAACATATTATTGAATTTGAAAACATAACATTACACCTGCATCAGTAGTTGTGGGAAATTGGGGTAGTTGGGTAACGGATCTATACATGTTTGGGTCAAAAACTAATACTTAAGGCCAAGTCAAGTTAACCTGAAAGAACTTTTGTTTTACTTCAGAACCTTTTGTAAATTAACTTTAAGGTTGAATATGATTTCATAACCTATATCATTTTCGTAATAATCTCTACTTCTTATATACTTTTTAGGAGCTTATGTGCTTATAGCTACACTTTTAAGAACATTTGACCCGCTCAACCCGTTTAATCTGTTTCATTTTAAACTACTTCATGTGTTACCTATTTAACACACTATAGATAAAACATAACTAAAATTGAACCCTTTGTACATACATAAACCAAAATCCCACCTCATAAAGTCAGTAAAATCAAACTATTTGCCAAATTAAATGATGGGAAATAAGTAAAAACCTTGAGTGTATTCTGGAATTGCACTGAATGACCAGGAAGAAGAGGGAGTTTTCCTTCCTTGAGATTTTGAAAATAGGGTCCAGACTCGGGCAGTGTTGACCCTCGTATAAGTTCATAAATAGTCGCTCCAAGAGAGAAAATGTCAACTTTGTCTAAATGATCATAATTATCATTCAAAATTTCTTGCGGCATGTATCTTGCATCACCTTCATCAATCGGTAAGCTTCCATCAAGAAGACTTGCACAACCAAAATCGCCAAGCTTGTAAACACCGTTTTTCACGTATATATTTTCAGGCTTAACATCTAAGTGAACTATGCCTTTCTCGTGTATAAATTGCAGAGCCTTGGCTATCTATAACAAAGAAACAATTATAAAGATTGTGTTGTTGAACTTTAAAGCCAAGGAGAAATCAAATTAGTCCAAGAAACTATCGGTGACAGGTTAAAGTGTATATATATACTAATTTATCACTAAGGTACCATAAGTGGAGTGAACTGTTTTAATGTAGATGATACTTAATATAATATGCAATATATAATTAACGAAGCATATTAACCTGGTGCATTGCTTCCAAAACTTCACCTTCCCGGTTCAGTCTCGTTGAATGGTTGATCGATAAACTGTGATCACAAAGTTCCATCTGTATGTAGAGTTGCTCATTTTCGAACCAAGATGTATTATATCCAACAACATTATCATGGTATCCTGCAAGTTCATTTGAGGACCCACTTTATTGTAGAGTATATCAAGGAAAATTGATAAACAAATAGAATTTCAAGCTACTCACCTAATGCAGCTAGAGCTTGAACTTCCATCAAAGCTTTTTGCCTGTACATTGTGTCCCTTATAAGTCACTTTGAATCAATAGAATGCTAATACACAAAGACATACGTTTGTACACGTCAATATTGAAGAGACCTATGGAGGGATAAGTGGAGTACCTTTCGGTGTCTTGATATAATTTCCTGGTGCTGCGTTTCACAGCATACATACAACCATCAATTCTCTTCAAGACCTTAAATACACAGCTGAAGTTTCCAGTGCCTATTTGCTGGAAGAGGGAAATATTAGTTGAAAAATGTGTCGTGGTTTATGACAAAAAAATATATAGTTTCAGTCACTATACCTCTATTTCATGAAAATCAGTTCGGTAGCGTGAAAGGCCATCACCGCCAAACGTAGCAGGAAGAAAAACTGCAATTTATGAGGCGTATATTAGAGTAAAGGTTCCATGGGAAATGACACAGATATCAGAATTTTCACATTTGCCAAGTTACAAAATCTGTATCATCCATTAGTGTATTTCTTTTTTAATGGTTCTAGAAAACTTGAGCAATACTGGATAATTGGAATCAGATATCAAATAAACGATAAAACGTCATGTCTTTAACAGTTGTGTTTTGGTAATGCTTATGTTTGTTTTTTTGAAAAAGTTAAAAGTCTTGGTAAACTGCTAGATGAAATTTATTCATGAACATGCATTGTAAATATTAAATAAGAAGTGAAGAAGTTTTCTACCTGCACATTTTGATCTCCGATCACCAAATGGGTCGATATCTTTTTCTGAAGTATCCTTGATGTATGGGTTCTTCATACAAGGAGGAGGCATTACTCGACAACGTAATGCCACAGCAGACTGGGAAACATACCCCTGCTTGCTTACTTGAGGTTCAGCTACTGGTTTATCATATGTTTCACTTTCTACTGGTAAATCATCTTCCAGATGGATTACTGCTGTTACATTGCAAAATGGTTATTGGATAGCTACATAACCTTTCACACGTGCAACAAATGAATACAACAAATAACCATATAAAACAAGGTGAGCAAACCATCTAGTGAAATTTAGAGGAGGTAACAACCAACCAACAAACTGAGTAACTGACCTTGTCTTTGCCTTTGACTTTTAACAGACTTTAACTTCTCTGGTGATCTCGGGCATGGAGGCTCTTCAAACTACACAAATGAACAAACTTGATTTCAATATCAAAATATCTGAACTGAAAATTAGTTCATATCCAACCGCTTTCTGTTTTACCTTATTGCACTCTAAAGTAACTGGTAATGGTGGAGCTTCAGGAGTAATGTAGTCAGGCGTGCTGCAAATAAACAACTCATCAATATGTTCAATTTCGCACAAACATACACAATGACAGCACACTAGTCCTTAAGTCATTGTACACGTCAGATACTGAAATTAATCCATTATAATAATATACAGAGTAAAGTAAAAGTAAAATATATCATACTCATGAACTATGAAGATATAACTGTCAACTATTATCATGTGAAACTTCAAAATAAAATTAAAAAAATCACACTTGTAGCAATTATAAGAACCCTAGAAATTGAAAATCAACTGAAGTAGCTGAAATCACTAACCAAGAGAATCTATTTAGTAAGATACAATATATTAGCCTCTAGGTCATCAAACCTATCCAATTCTAAAATTAATCAACAAGGTTAGGAGCATTTAATAACGAGTCGAATTTATAAACCCTAGAAATTGGGGACGAACTAAAATAGCTCAAATTAAAACAAAAAATCGAAAATTACCAGAAGAAATCCTGACTGAGAATGCAATCCTTGTCATCAACATTAAAATTAACATCACTATCAACATCAAAATCCAAAACCTTCACCGACGGAAACGAAGAAATTGACGGTGCAGATTCCGATACATTATGAGCTGATTCATCCTCTAGAAGATTCTGGAACCTCTTACTGTTCTGATGAAGCGGCGGTTTGAAACTGATTTGACTTAATTGAACCGATAAATGTCTCGCTAATGATCCTTTCATATGCTTATTTGTTTCTCTTTTGCTACTACTGCCGCTTCTTTTCCTCTTCAAAATAGTGCTCTTCATGAATCAATTATCGTTTGTTTAAACCTCCAATCGATATACGTATATGATTCTGTATCTATGTATGTTGATTTTGCAGAGTTGAAACTTGTAGTGTGACTGTAGTGTGACTGTGTGTATATATATATAATGTTTTTTTTTTTTTTTTTTGTGTTGGGAGAAATGAAAATAGAAATTCAAAATATGCGCGGGTGAAATTTGGGTTTTCGAGGCACGTGTGGATGGTTCAGTGTTTATTTAACCTTTTTATCATCTATGGTTGTCGGTTTTTGTGATTTATTTTTCCGTTGAATCGAGACCGTCCGTGTATTTCCCAGACTATTTTAAGTTTATTATGGTGGAGCCCACTATATACTGAGATGGAGCTAGTGTACGTAGTAGTGTATAGTGTAAGTTTTAGGCCTGTAATTATAATGTGGGTTGTTGGGCTAAGAGGACGAGGCGTTCGATTTTTCGGTGTTAATTTCAGTGTTCATTTTTTATATTGAAATTGACTGACAGTGTGTAAGGTGGAGGTGTCCACTAGGGATGGCAATGGATCGGGTGAGGCCGTATCCATATCCATATCCATTTATTTTTTTTACTTTTCATCCATCCATATCCATATCCATATCCGTCGGGTGAAGCGGGTTAATGGATAATTATCCATATCCGTTTAAATTTATTTTATTTTTAACAATTATAAACGGTGGTTCACTATATACGATCAAAAGTAATATTTTTAATAGTTTATGCGACCGAAAGTCACATTTTACTAATCTATATAACAAATATTCAATAGATAACCTATTAAATGTGTAAAGATGTCGACATGTAAGTTGCTTACTTTTAGTTACATGGAATCACATTTGAACACCAAAGTACGATAAATACATTTGATTATTTAAACAAAACAAAATATAAGAAGAAAGTTATATTTTTAGAGAAAATATAAAGAAAGATGAATATGAATATAATTAATGAAATATCACTACATAAATGATACTAATTTGAGTGATAAATTTATATATTTAGTTATTTCGGGTGAAAGCGGGTTCATCCATGGATGAAATTTTTTCATCCACATCCATATCCATATCCATTTAGATCGTCCATATCCACGAATAATTGGGTGAATCGGATGGATATCCACTGGATCGGGTATCCATCGCCATCCCTAGTGTCCACAGTGTTCATTTCAGTGTCAATTTCAGTGTCTATTTTTTTTTAAATTGATTTTTAAATATTGTATTTAACTAATTTAATATAAAAACAAAATAATTGATTAAAATTCATAAAATAAACTATTACATTTATTAAAATTCATAAAATAAACCATTACATTTATTAAAATTCATAAAATAAACTAGTACGTAATAAAATTCATAAGTCGTCACAAAGATCCTACAAATGTTCAACCAAATCAGATCGTATGCCTTCATGCACTTCTCTATCACGTAACTCCCTTGTTCTTCTTGCACGAGCGTCACACCTATCGATCCACGTACGTTGTATATGTTGGACGGGCTCAACTACCCAATCATTCTCAGCAAGGTTATATCCATTGTCTTCGATAATGACGTTGTGTATCACGATGCACGTGTACATTAGTTGTCTCATTATATTCACTTCGTAAGCTCGTGCAGGTTGCTGAAGAATATGCCAACGGCCTTGTAGGATCCCAAACGTTCTTTCAACATCTTTGTGAGCGCTCGCTTGTTTCTTTGTAAAGTAAGTACGTTTTTCATCAACGGCACTTGAAAATCCCTTAACAAATGCCGCCCAAGTTGGGTAAATACCGTCAGCTAAATAATACCCTCTGCTGTAATGAACCCCGTTTATTTGATAAGGAACGTCGGGCATTTCCTCATTAAGCATTGAGTTGAACAAATCACTAGTGTTTAGCACATTAATATCGTTGTTTGAACCCGCTACACCAAAATACGCATGCCAAATCCAATTATCATACGAGGCGACCGCTTCAAGCATAATAGTTGGGTGAATGTGATCACCTCGCATATACCGTCCTCTCCACGCAACCGGACATTTTGCCCATGCCCAGTGCATACAATCTATACTACCCAACATGCCCGGAAAACCATGAATCCTTTCATGACCTTCATACAAACGGTGAATGTCGTGCAAAGTAGGCTCTCTTAGGTACACGTTAGCATACAAATCAATGATACACCTACAAAAGTTGTGTAAAGATTCCCGAGCAACTCGTTCAGACATTTGAAGATACTCATCCAACGCATTCGGTGTATAACCGTATGCTATGTAACGACCCGACAAAATCGTCATTGACGGCGCCGCTAACTTAGGTCCCGTTGCGTGGTCGTAGTCCCTATATGAGACTCGTTTGACTAAAATTATGTCGCATTCATTTGAAAAGTACAAGACTTACAAAATTTAGTTTACCAAACGGATCGACAACAAGTTTAAGTTTACAAAAGTATAATGTATAAATGAAATAAACTTGCGACATAATATAAGTTGAAAGTCACGGTTGCTATAAATAGTGTAAGTATGTAAACAATATGTTTGAATCCAAAGGTGCTATCACTAGCGTATGCATGTATGTATGCTTGACTCCAAGCAATAAATCAGAGTGTATGCATGTATGCTTGACCCCACGCAAGTATGAGTGTGCGCGGAAGCATGTATCAAATAGCCATGTATGAACCTGAGAAACATATAGAAAACTGTCAACGAAAAACGTTGGTGAAATCATAGGTGTTTGTAATAAACGTTGTTTTTGAACCACAAGATTTAGTATTCCCATAACGTTGATTATCAAAATCGTTTGCATTCCAAAAGTATTGTTCGCGAGCACCCAATTATCAAGACTTAACGTTTCCTTCCATAGAACCCCATCACAATAGTGTTAGAACATACACTGTTTCTCGAAAATATATTTCATCCGTAGACGGTAGCGAACCGTCTGAAATGAGGGTTTGTCAAACCCGTATGGCCACACAATATAAGTTCTCGCTTACACCCTGCAAGTGTAACTAATGATAATCGAATTGAGGATTTTTGTTCTAACTCGTTGTGGAATGTTTGTTTCATCGTACTTGTGTTCAAAGTATAAAAGTAAGTAGTACAAAATGTAACAAAGTATATGTTTCTCAGCCCACAATTTAAAAGTATAAAAAGTTGTTGAAAAGGTGGGACTATGATCACACCTCGAGTGCACGAGTATAAATGTACTTCACAAAGTAAAGGTATGCATGAAAGTTGCTTAGCTTTGACCTAATCAAGTAAGTTGTATCAATTAACCAGTTACGACACAAGGTCGGGTGAAATGTGTTCAATTAGTCCTATGGCTCGTTACGACTCGAATATATATAGCATGTGAGTCACGTTGTCAAGTTTCATGCAAGAATCAAGTATAAAAGAAAGATTAGAACGATTGCATAAGTATTTGGTTAAGTTTGACTAAAAGTCAAACTTGGTCAAAGTTAAAGTCAACGGGGTCGGGTCGGGTATTCGACAATTTTTCTAAGTTGTATAATTATATATGAGCATGTTGGCCAAGTTTCATGTTAATCGGAGGTGTGTAGCATAGTTAGAATTAAACGGTGAACGACCAAGCGAAACAGAATCTGGCAGTTTATCTGGACGGCGTCCAGATTTGCTGGACGGCGTCCAGTATTGAAGGACTGGACGGCGTCCAAGAATCTGGACGGCGTCCAGATCAGCATACAGACCCTGTTTTGCTGAAACACACAAGTGTACGAACCAAAACCCAAACTAACACAATTTGTGAACCGAAAACACTTAGAACATGTTTCTTATATCGTTGGAAAGATATTTTGACAAGGAATACAACTAAACACATATCATCAATCGAGTTCATCATTTACAACAACAAAAACCTCGTCAAATGATCGTTAAATGTTCATAATTCAAGTTTCAAGTTCGTAAAACGCATTTCTTGACTAGGGAATCCAATTTACACATACGATATGCCATTTTGAAGGTAATGAAACATACTGTACAACTAAACACTTACTAACAACGTTTCATGGTATTCAAATCATCAAAAGTCCATTTTAAGAGCTATCAAACCCTAACTAAGAATCACAAAATCAATAATCATGTTAGTGATGTTTTCCCAATCAACCTACACATCAAATTGAAGCTAGTGATACTAGTAACACAATTAAAACATGAACTTTAACAATTTAACAACATTTAATCACCCAAAACTCAAGATTAAGCACACCCATTTCAAATGTTCAAACTAGTTACTCAAAACAACAAATCGAGCAAACAAAACATGTATTCATGTTATACTTGAGCCATAGACGCTAATTAACACCATTTCAAGTATATAAAGCGAATTTTATCACACCCCCAAATAGGGCCTGGGGTATTTGTGACTAATTATATCAAATCACAGTTGTATAAACGAGAACGACTCTACATGAGACGTTTTATTGAGTTTTGCAGCGGAAGATAAATATGTCTTTAATTGATATGATATGTAATGAAGACTCCAAGCATAGCAAGCAATCATCATCAAAGCAGTAGATATATAGCGGAAGCAATATTTAAGTACCTGAGAATAAACATGCTTAAAAAGGTCAACACGAGGTTCAGTGAGTTCATAGGTTTGTCATAAATAATGATTTCAGTAATATTGTTAGACCACAAGATTTGTTCTCATAAGTAGATCACTCAGATCCAGTCAAGTTGATCTCCCGCAGGATCAAAAAGTTATGCCAGTGCGTGATATTTAGACTAAATGTTGTTTGCCCCGTGACAAGTTGTTCTGTCCTTGTCGTTTAATTTCATTATCAAGTAATACAAAGACTTAGTCAAATGTATCGGGGACGTTACTCCCGATAGGCCTATCCCCAATAATTAAGAATGCCGCAACAATTAAAAATATCACTGTAGGGACTTAGTCGGACATAGCCGGGTATAGCATAGTTTAACAGTTGGTACTGATATTTAGACTAGACTTTCAAGTTTACCCCGTACAAGTTATCGTTTATACTTATCGGTTGGGGACTTGCTGGTCATAGCCCAACATATCACAGTGTAATAGTTGGTACTGATATTTAGACTAGACTTTCAAGTTTGCCCCGTAACAAGTTATCGTTTATACTTGTCGGTTGGGGACTTGCTGGTCATAGCCCAACATATCACAGTTTAATAGTTGATACGTGTATAACATTTATAAAAGTTGCGCATGTATTCTCAGCCCAAAAATGTAAAGAGTAAAAGGGATCATATGAAACTCACATTAAATAGTAGTTAAAGTATTCCACGCAAGAAGGAAAGTAAAGCAAGTAAGTGATCTGGATATCAACCTTGAGGTATAACGTTTGATTAGTTAATGTCTAACTTGACATAAAGTATGTTTATTAATATAGCAACTATATTGACAGTGACGGTTTTCGAGAAAAGTTCCTATTTCTCAAAAGTTTCTATTTTTGGAAACCTACTATTTATGAAAAACTTCCACTTATAGTAAGCTTCTAGTTTAAGAATGTTCGGGTTATAATTCTTAACAAAGATGTACAATCTCGCCCAAACTTCATCGCTAACATGCAAGTCACTCGAATGATCTATTGTTACCGAGCGGCCCAGGATCTCTTGACCAGAATCTAAGTCTTGGCATTCGAGATCCACAAGCGTCCCATAATGGTAACAAGGATCACCCTAGGCCACAAGTAGCGGTGATGTTTGTAGTCTTTGTACGCTATCTTTAATTATAACCTTCACGTTAGGTGCGTATATACATATATATTCATTAATTCGATTTTAATTATAACTCCTATATATTAATTCATAAAAATACTTTTAGAATTTTTAGTAACATATATTACTAATTATAACATGTTATTTATTTTAATTTTAATTACATATAATTTATAATATTATTTACATATTTCGGTAAAAAAATAATAAACCGAAGTAAATAGTAAAAAGTAAAAAGTAAAAAAGTAAAAAGTAAAAAGTAAAAAGTAAGAAAAGAATACTTACTAGTAGTAATTCTTCAAAGAGAGAATGAGAGAAATTTTGGTGTGAGTTTGAATAAGAAATGAGGGGTATTTATACTTGAAAAAATTAGGTAAAAAGAATAAAATAATTAAAAGAAAAAGAAATATTTTAATTTTTAATGGGATTTTAAAATTCAAAAGTATTAAATGTTAGGTCATGGGATAATGCACAAAATAAAATAATAAAAGTAGTTTTCCATTATAATTTTTAATTAAAAAGTAATTTATTTATTTATTTATTTATTTATTTATTTATTTTATTAAAAAAACTATTTATTTTAAGGATTTTTTTTTATATATTTTTTTAAAATAAACAAATTGATTTACTACTTTTCCAAGAATATTTGTCAATATTTTTTTTTATTCATAATAACAATACTGATAATAAAGATATTAATTATTGATATCTTATTTAAAAAGGATATTAATAATAATAATATTAATATATCAAATTAATGCGTAATTATTTACAAATAATTGTTCGTGAATCGTCGGAATTAGTCGAGGTTAAATGAAATCATATAAAGATTTTTGTTTAAATTTTGCCGAAAATTTACGGGTTATCACAGTATCCCCCTGTTAATAGAAATTTCGTCCCGAAATTTAGTTGTTGCCATCAGTCGGCGTTGTTTGTAAACATGTGAGGATATTTTCGTTTTATTTGGTCTTCACGTTCTCAGGTATGCTCGGGGCCTTTCGTGAATTCCAACTAATAGGATATTGTTTTATTTCTAGCATTTAAATCTTACGATCCATAAATTCTACGAAGTGCATTTTATTATTAATGCGGAGGTTATCTAAAGAATTTAACAAGAGTGTCATTGATTAGGTTTTCCTCAGAAAGAGATGATGACGTTATGCCACAATATTTGGGTAGATAAAACAGAGAAGAGTTCATGAAAATCATAGTCATGAAATTTGATAGAGATCGTCGTTCTTTACAACAAGAATGATGAATATGAGTTGAAAATTATAGTTTTATCGACATTTAATAATATGGATAAAGTAATTCGATTATAGAAAGAGTATAAACGAAGCTATCGTAAAAGATTGAAATGAGGAAATTAAATGTTCGACTTAACTTTTGACGTAGTCACGATTGATTTCCGGGATTCAAGGAATTAGAGGAAATCTTCGTAGTCTATAGGATTTGATTCTCCGGTAATTAAGGAAATTAGCATTTTCTTTAATTAAATGCGGTGAATTGCCTCGATTGCTGTGTCTGGAATTTCGCTATAAATTAGCTTCTTCTGTTTCATTATCTTCACCACTTCTATATTTTCTTTTCTCAATTCATATTTCCAAAAGATTTGTTAATATGCTCAATCCAGTTCTTGTTCTTGACCTTATATTGGTTATCGCCACAATCTTCCTTCTTTTTCAACTCCCACCAGAGGAGTCTTTTTACTTCTATTATGCTCTAGGATTTATTGTGTTTTTAGTTCTCCCGTGTCTTTATATTGTTATATGCATTGATATACACGGTTTGTAATTTCAGTGTTGTTATCGGGCTTTATATTTTCCCTTATATGTCGGAGCTCTTTGCCTTTTTATTCTCCTCTCAACTCTAAGTAAAGCGAGTAATGGTCCATAATTTGTAGGTATGAAGTTTCGAATGATCATAATATACAAAGCAGAAGGAAAAGTAATAGCACGATTTGATTTGTCAAATTATCAGAATATCTGAAAAAGACCGAATCATCAAGAAAAATATTTTCTTGATATGTTTAGAGGTTAAATAGAATGTAAGAGTCGTGTAACATGGCAAATGATGATTATAAAGTCTATGAATCATCATCTTCCATTAAAAATTTAGCATGACTTACTGTAATATAATCACGTTGGCCTGACGTCATTATATTATACTAACTCATGCTTCAATTCCCAGCACTACTTTAAATCATTCAAAATTTAAACTTGAATTTTACAGAATATAGAAACTAAAACAGTTTCCTTTATGATGTGATAAAGATATCGCAAGGAGACAATTAATTGCGGTCAAGAATCGTTATGAAGATATCTTCAGAAATATAGAGGATATTTATAACGAAAGATACGGTGATATCTTAGAATTTCTAAGATCCAATGATGAGGAAAATTCTTCTGTTTCCTCTGCATTTAATGCTACCATATCGGAATCATTGGTTATCAATCCGAGATGGTTTCAAGATTTTTTTTTTTTAGATGATTAAACGCTGATTGTAATCGTCAACGAATCTAATGGTTAACGAATAGGCGTTATTGATTTTAAAAGTGATGAGTGATAATTTCGGTAGTTTGATGTGATAATTCATTGCAGAATACGAATGAATGAATGTAGTAATCTTTAGGAAGATAACACCTGCTAAAGCTTTACTTGAATTTCGATATGTTAATTTCAGAATGTGTAATTGATTTTGTATGAAGATGATTGTGTATCATTGTGAAGGTAGTGTGTATAATTAATGATTTATGAATCGAAATTGAAGAATGTACAGTGTATTAATGTGAGATGTAAATATTTCTCGGGTATTACCTACCCGTTAAAATATTTTCACAATTAACAGTTTGTACAACAGAATTTACAATCTTTATGAATATATACGTTCATATATGTATTCCTCAGATATAATCATGGATTTAATATAATATTAAACTCATTTGATTTACGGTTGAAACGAGAATGAATAATCTCCAAAACCTTTAGAGATTTCATAATTGTCGCGAAATATTTCGCTAATGAAGTTATGAATCAATACATTCATCGTTACACTTGATTTATTATGAAATGGAGTTTATTGTGTTGAAGCAGTGATTAACAATTGTTAAGTCATTAACGAATGGTGTACATCATAGCATATTAGTGATATAAATTAACCAAGTAGTACATACTAGTTGAGATTCATACGTAATTGCTTAGTACGACAAGATTTATTATTGTTTCAAATCATATATATATAAAGTATACATATATAATTCTTAGCGAAGAATGAGTCAATACATCTTAACTCATTATTACTAATATTTCTTGGTATCTATGGGCGTATGATGTTGATGTTTGAGGTACTGAGTGTGATGTTGAGGCGTGGGATGCGGATGTTGTTGTTGATGAAGCTGATGCTGTTGGTGGTGATGCTGATGGTGCTTACAATTCTTGTGGTGTTGGTAATGTTGGTGGTACTGATGGTACTAGTGGTGTTGCTGGTGTTGCTGGTGGTACTTGGGTAGTAGGTGTGAGCCTAGCTTCCAAATCGTGCACCGTTTCCTCCAGGGTTTCTACTTTACGCTCGAGTCTATGGACTTGTTCTACCCATTCCTCTGTAAGGTTTGTCAATTCTTGATATTTAGTTCGAAGTCTTCTAACTTCTTCTAGTAATCATATCTGATTAGAATTTGGGAGTAGAGGATGAATACTGTCTTGGGCTACATCGAGTCGACCTTCGAGGCGGAAAAATCCTTGCGAAAAGAGTGTAAACGGTATTACGAATAGGTTCGCCGGTAAGCGGATCGAGTACTCCGACGTTTGGTGGTAAGTTTGGCTCATGATAAGGAGTACCTTCTTCGTTTCTCCATAGGGTGAGTATTTCACGAACCCATCCCCATCTTCTGAAGAAATCACGGTAGTTGATCGGTTGGTGGGTCCCCGTCATGCTGTCTTCGGAACTAGAGGAATTTGAAGAATCGGGTGAGAAATCTATATTATATGTTTGGAATAGGGTTTGATATGAAATGGGTATTGAATACTGAATGATATATTCGTCTCCTTGAATACGTATTTATAGCAAAAAGATTTCCGTAATTTACGGAGGAAATTTAGGAAAAGTGGTAGACAAGGTCTATTGGGATAGATATGATAATATATGATTTGTCTATACTCCAATAATGGCAGTATGACGTGTCGAGATTATAAAATGATAAGTATGTAATCTAATAATCTTTCGATTAAAGACTTTCAATTCGTATACTGTGATAACCCAATGACATTTTCCGGTTCGCAAACCGATGCATAAAGGTATAAGGCATATAGGTACGTGATATAACAGGGAGTTATATACGTTTGAGTATGAATAGTAACAATTATAGGAGTTTCAAAAATCATGGATAATATTTCATGTAATACATATGTAATACACAAAACCATGATAGATGACATAGGAATGTCAAGAATTTCAGAAATCATGGTGTCGCATTTAAATGCGATGGCGTAATTAGATAATACTTAGGGGAATTAGGAGAGTTCTTAGATTGGCTCGGCATTCTAAGATAAATAAAGTTCCTAAAGCATAGTGTAGCATTTAACAATTAAAGGCACTATGGTCAAGGAAAGTTGTAGTCCTACATTGCTAAGGTACCTAATTGTATAAGGCACACATAAAATGCAATCCTGGTTCTCTACAACAACCTGCTCTGATACCAATCTATCACACCCCCAAATAGGGCCTGGGGTATTTGTGACTAATTATATCAAATCACAGTTGTATAAACGAGAACGACTCTACATGAGACTTTTTATTGAGTTTTGCAGTGGAAGATAAATATGTCTTTAATTGATATGATATGTAATGAAGACTCCAAGCATAGCAAGCAATCATCATCAAAGCAGTAGATATACAGCGGAAGCAATATTTAAGTACCTGAGAATAAACATGCTTAAAAAGGTCAACACGAGGTTGAGTGAGTTCATAGGTTTGTCATAAATAATGATTTCAGTAATATTGTTAGGCCACAAGATTTGTTCTCATAAGTAGATCACTCAGATCCAGTCAAGTTGATCTTCCGCAGGATCAAAAAGTTATGCCAGTGCGTGATATTTAGACTAAACGTTGTTTGCCCCGTGACAAATTGTTCTGTCCTTGTCATTTAATTTCATTATCAAGTAATACAAAGACTTAGTCAAATGTATCGGGGACGTTACTCCCGATAGGCCTATCCCCAATAATTAAGAATGCCGCAATAATTAAAAATATCACTGTAGGGACTTAGTCGGACATAGCCGGGTATAACATAGTTTAACAGTTGGTACTGATATTTAGACTAGACTTTCAAGTTTACCCCGTACAAGTTATCGCTTATACTTGTCGGTTGGGGACTTGCTGGTCATAGCCTAACATATCACAGTGTAATAGTTGGTACTGATATTTAGACTAGACTTTCAAGTTTGCCCCGTAACAAGTTATCGTTTATACTTGTCGGTTGGGGACTTGCTGGTCATAGCCCAACATATCACAGTTTAATAGTTGATACGTGTAAAACATTTATAAAAGTTGCGCATGTATTCTCAGCCCAAAAATGTAAAGAGTAAAAGGGATCATATGAAACTCACATTAAATAGCAGTTGAAGTATTCCACGCAAGAAGGAAAGTAAAGCAAGTAAGTGATCTGAATATCAACCTTGAGGTATAACGTTTGATTAGTTAATGTCTAACTTGACATAAAGTATGTTTATTAATATAGCAACTATATTGACAGTGACGGTTTTCGAGAAAAGTTCCTATTTCTCAAAAGTTTCTATTTTTGGAAACCTACTATTATGAAAAACTTCCACTTATAGTAAGCTTCTAGTTTAAGAATGTTCGGGTTATAATTCTTAACAAAGATGTACAATCTCGTCCAAACTTCGTCGCTAACATGCAAGTCACTCGAATGATCTATTGTTACCGAGCGGCCCAGGATCTCTTGACCAGAATCTAAGTCTTGGCATTCGAGATCCACAAGCGTCCCATAATGGTAACAAGGATCACCCTAGGCCACAAGTAGCGGTGATGTTTGTAGTCTTTGTATGCTATCTTTAATTATAACCTTCACGTTAGGTGCGTATATACATATATATTCATTAATTCGATTTTAATTATAACTCCTATATATTAATTCATAAAAATACTTTTAAAATTTTTAGTAACATATATTACTAATTATAACATGTTATTTATTTTAATTTTAATTGCATATAATTTATAACATTATTTATATATTTCGGTAAAAAAATAATAAACCGAAGTAAATAGTAAAAAGTAAAAAGTAAAAAAGTAAAAAGTAAAAAGTAAGAAAAGAATACTTACTAGTAGTAATTCTTCAAAGAGAGAATGAGAGAAATTTTAGTGTGAGTTTGAATGAGAAATGAGGGGTATTTATACTTGAAAAAATTAGGTAAAAAGAATAAAATAATTAAAAGAAAAAGAAATATTTTAATTTTTAATGGGATTTTAAAATTCAAAAGTATTAAATGTTAGGTCATGGGATAATGCACAAAATAAAATAATAAAAGTAGTTTTCCATTATAATTTTTAATTAAAAAGTAATTTATTTATTTATTTTATTAAAAAAATTATTTATTTTATTAAAAAAATTATTTATTTTAAGGATTTTTTTATATATATTTTTTAAAATAAACAAATTGATTTACTACTTTTCTAAGAATATTTGTCAATATTTTTTTTTTACTCATAATAACAATACTGATAATAAAGATATTAATTATTGATATCTTGTTTAAAAAGGATATTAATAATAATAATATTAATATATCAAATTAATGCGTAATTATTTACAAATAATTGTTCGTGAATCGTCGGAATTAGTCGAGGTTAAATGAAATCATATAAAGATTTTTGTTTAAATTTTGCCGGAAATTTACAGGTTATCACAAATTTAGAGAAAATCTAGTGTTTTAGAAACGTTACCCAAATGAGATGAAGTTGGTATCAAATTGTAGAGGATGAATAGAGGATTCCAAATATGTAATTTGTTTTATTGCAAGCTTCCTAGATCGAATTTAGATGATGATTTTGTGTTTGAGGGTTTGAGAGAATAAAAATGGAAGTAATGAAATGGGGTGGATGAAAATGAATGGAGGAGGGTGAAGGTTGACTAGTTGACCTAGTCATCCCTTTGCCCTCTTGGCAAGTTTAGTCCCTCAAGTTTGTAGTCGGGTGCGAGAATTAACCAAACGAATTATTTTAAAAAACGCTAGAGTAACCGAGAGATGTTATAACCAAATAACGGAAATATTAGGAACGTTAGTTAGTGAAAGATACGAATTTAGATAAGGAAATATATTATCTAAAAAAAAG
The DNA here is from genome assembly GCF_046630445.1 of Rutidosis leptorrhynchoides. Classification (NCBI taxonomy): domain Eukaryota; kingdom Viridiplantae; phylum Streptophyta; class Magnoliopsida; order Asterales; family Asteraceae; genus Rutidosis; species Rutidosis leptorrhynchoides. Next base: position 154,035,762 of record NC_092338.1, on the reverse strand, counting down.
ACGGGCGTTAAAATAAATTTAACGGAAAAATGCGGGATGTTACATGCTAGCTGACGTAGCGCGGCTGTCATCTTCAAATGTGGGCTAATACTCCACTTACCACGTCTATCTTGTCTTCGATGAAACCATCTAAAATAATACGGCAATGGATTTGTTGAGTAGCTTAGAATATCATTCATAATCCTAAGAAAAACACGTCGCCACATTCGAAATCTTCGTTTGAAATTATCAGCCGTATATTTGCAACCCTCATTAAAATAATCGTCCATCAAACGATCGTGTGCTTCATAATGATTTCGACATATATAACGACGTGAGTTAACTTCTTCTTCACCGGATAAATTTTCAAGTACGTTTAGTGTACAGTTTGTGAACGAGTCGCCGGAAGTACTCGAAGAAGACGACATATTTTGGGGAAAAAAGATAAAAAAAATTGATGAATAAAGATAAAATGTAGTGAAAGGTGAATAATGAGTGTGTGTGTTAAATGAGAAAATGTAGTGTTATTTATAGAGTAAAAAGGAAATAAAAAAAAATACCAAAACTAGCCGTTAAACGGCTAGTTTTTTTAAATTTTCAATGTTTTCAGCCACAAACACCACCGTCGAATTTTGGAGGTCAGAAGTCGACGGTTGGATCGACGCAGTGCCGATGTCGACCGACCGTCGATCCGGCGTCGATTTAGGGGGGACGGTCGATTTTGTAGTGGACACCGAGTGCTCTAAAAGCCACGGTCCTCCAAGGTAGTTGAGGCTGGTTTCGAGGATGAGTCAGGGGAGGAAAATACTCAAGTGGAACAGAAGACTCGCTATCCCCGCAAGCCTACCAAGGTGTATGGTAAGATTCTAAACCTAAAAAAAATATCTTAAAGATAACGAGATGAATACGTTCGAGAACTTTTTAGAAAGTATGTTCGATAGTAGTGAATGCCAAATAAAAACAAATAAATGAGGGTTGTTAATTGAAAGAATAGAGGGTTTGGCAATAAGGATATATGAAGAAGGGTTGGTTATTAGGCTTGTAATTTTCTTTCCAATTTATTGCTTATTTCGGATGTGGGTGGTTTTATGACTACGGTGTCATTGGGTGGGAGTTTCAGATGCCTTATAGTCGGGATTAATTTGAAGACGTATTACTTATTTATTTTTAGTGGTGTTGGATTCACTCAATTAGGTTGTTTGGTTATGGAGGGGTTCGTTTTTATGCTCATTTCGTTTTTGGACATTGTATGGTTAACAATGGTATGGTATAAGTTCATGTCCTCCAAGGTAGTTGTTTTCTTTGGCTTAACTGATTTAAGGAGGTATCTCGGGCTTAGAAGTGTTAAGGTATTGATATAGTTTAAAGGGTGGTTCAGAGGTCAAAATAGGGTGGCGTTTGGAGTTGCTCGAATTGATATATCATCTCCTTCTACGTTTTCATTATCACTTCTCATCCGGTTTACTTTGTTCAATTGGTGGAATGCTTAGTGTGACGAACCAGAAATTTTTGACCAAATTTAAACTTAATTCCTATATGATTTCGACACGATAAGCAAAGTCTGTAAAGTTGAGTCTCAAAATTTTTGAACTATTTTTATGAATTCATTTGACCGTTGACTATTCCCGACGACTCACGATACGATTCCTTGTAAATAGATATGCATATAATTAAACGTGTGTGTATATATATATATATATGTAGATAATAAAATGAAATATATATATATATATATATATATATATATATATGTAAAATGAAATATATATATATATATATATATATATATATATATATATATATGTAGATAATAAAATGAAATATATATATATATATATATATATATATATATATATATATATATATATATATATATATATATGTAGATAATAAAATGAAATATATATATATATATATATATATATATATATATATATATATATATATGAAATATATAATTAATTGATGATAACATGTATATTGTTATATATTAGAGTGTATAATGTTCAATATATGTTATTATATAATATGTAATTAATAAGTATTACATAAGATTTATAAATTTAATTTAATTACAAAGTTAAAATATAGTTGTTATAGTAATATTATTACTTGCATTATTATTAATACTAATATCAATATTAGTATTATTATTACTAATATAATTATAATTAATAAAATTCTAATAACCTTAGGGTTACCAAAATAAAGATTTTTTAAATATAAAAATTATTATAAGAATAAGTGAAATTAAATAAATTATTAGTATTATTATTTTCAAAAATTATCATTTTTATTAAATATCATTAATTTTGACACCACTCTTATTTTTAGTAATATTTTGATTATTATTATTATTATTTATGTTATTATCATTATTAGTGTTTTTTTTATATATTATTAACTGTATTCTTCTTAACTTATTTATATTACATAAAATTAATATAAAACGCGTATGATATGTTAATGATCGACATCAGATACAATAATGCAGATAGAAACAAAATCAGTTAGGCATCCTTTTCAATTTCATTTTTCTTTCTTTCTTATATTCCCTATCTGATTGTTTAATCCGGTCGATCCCATATCTTCTCTATAAAACAACCAAAAATCGTTTCAGGTTTACACATCAATTATTCAATTACCCTCTTTAATTATATTCTGCTGTAGAGTGAATTTAAAAAAAAAAGAACTATGCAGTTGTGTTAGGAATCCTTTGGGCGAACTATCTGTAAAATTTCAACTCTTAATTCCTCAAACTAATTATGAATTTCGGAGTCACAATTTTGAAATAAAAAGTCAAACGTTTGAATTTGAATCAAATTCAAGTGATCTGATATGTTTCAAGTAAAATTGATAATTTATAAAGTTTCCATGAATGATTTGTAACATAACTCATGTTATAATCATAAGCTAAAAACATCTAGAAATCAAAAATTGATTATTGAGTTGTTTATTATTATTTTTTTCAAGAACAGCTCAACTGTTTCTGTTCTTTCTGTTATTTAATTTTGTTCGATTTCTATTAATACAATTCAATTACCAATGGTTATATATTTTACTACTGAATAATTTAAATAAGCGTAATAATTGAATGGAGAAGTTTTGGTCTTTGGTTGATTTCGGTTTAAAGATGAAGAAGAAAATGGAAACGATTTAATATGGGTTTTATATGAAAGGTTACTGCATTTAATCAGAAAGACAAGCCAGCTCAGCTGGTTTGATGCATTTCGGTTTAGCGAGAGGTTACGGGTTCGAGCCCGGCTAGTGGCAACTATTTTTTTTAAAGCATTTTGAGGTAGTTTTACGAAACCAAAAATCTTTATTATTATTATTATTATTATTATTATTATTATTATTATTATTATTATTATTATTATTATTATTATTATTATTATTATTATTGTTATTATTATTACTAACATATACATTATTATCATTAATATTATCATGATTATTATTATTATTATTATTATTATTATTATTATTATTATTATTAATATTATTATTAAGATTATGATTATTATTATTATTATTAATAATAATATTATTATTAAGAAAATAATAAAACTTGTTATTATACATGTATCATTTTATGATTATTTAGTATTATTATTATTATTACTAGTATTATAATTATTATTAGTATTACAATTATTATTATTATTATTATTATTATTATCAAAATTATATGTTTCATAATCATTATTATTATTATTATCATTATAAGTATTATTATTTATATTGTAATGAGTAATATTATTATGTAATTACTCAAACTATGATTATAACTAGCATTCACAGTAAAATTAATATTTTTACAATTATTATTATTAATACCATTATTATAGAATTAATAACATTAATATCTTTATTAGTCATATTATAACTATTATTTTGCAAACAAAAGATTTTTATATAAAAATATTTAATAACCATAACCCAAATATATAAATATTTTTATTTAAAATACATAAGATGAAAATATAGTGAAATAAATAAGTTATTAATATAAAAATTAAATCACTAATAATAATATATAAATTTGTTCGATTACGATTATACGTTTTAATATATATACAAATGATATAGGTTCGTGAATTCGAGGCCAACCCTACATTGATCAGTATCGTCGTATGAATATTTTTACTACAAAATATTGTATCGTGAGTTTCATTTGCTCCCTTTTTAATTGCTTTTGCAATATATATTTTTGGACTGAGAATACATGCGCTGCTTTTATGTTTGATGAAATAGACATAAGTACTTAAAATATATTCTATGTTGAGTTGTACCACCTTGCATATCTTTCCTAATAGCTTGGTAACTAATATTTACATGTTGTAAGAACATGTAAGCGCGAATTCTATTGATAGATCTATCGGGTTTGACCACCCCAATCGGGCTAGTCGCTCTAGTATCGTAAACGGTTGCATAGTACTTTGTTTTTACTACACTTGGTGTAAAACCCCGTCAAAATCCATTTAACGAAATGTTAACTCTGGTCCCAGTGCTTGGCTTGACTTCTACGTAACGGCAATATTCTACAGCGGAAGCAATTAATACCTGAGAATAAAACACGCAAAAACAGGTCAACAAATAATGTTGGTGAATCTACAGGTTTAAAAGTATAACAGTTACTGAAAAGCAGTTATCAGAAAAATAGTTTAGTTTCCTTGACCACGAGATGTTTGCATAATCTGAGCACCTGAATACTAGCAATGACCCGAGTATAGAAGCCACTATACCCGCCTTACCTCGTAAAATGTTATACACTTATTCAAATGTATTTAATGTTCAAAGTAAATGCACCACAGTTTTTATAGCGGGTGAGGTTGTAACGTCCTCCCAATAGGGTCTGGAAGAAACGTTACTAATATCAAATAAACCAACATATTATAATACGAGAACAATACTAAATGAGAAAATTTAACTTTATTGAGTACGCAGCGGAAAATGAAATGTCATTACAATAATGGAAATAACGATAAAGTAATTGTTCATATGCAGAAGTAATAAATGCGATATCTCTTGATCCTAAGTCCAAGTAGCATCACATAAGTAGTAGATAAGAAAGCTTGAATCAAACAGCACCTGAGACAAAACATGCTAAAGTGTCAACCAAAAAGGTTGAGTGAAGTTCATAGGTTTAACAAAAGTAGTTATCGTTGTTTTTAGACCACAAGATTTAGTTGTAAAGTTGATCTCCCGTAGGATCAAAAAGTAGATCTCGCAGATCCAAAAGTTATGCCAGTGCGTGATATTTAGACTAAACGTTCAAGTTTGCCCCATGACAAGTTGTGTCTGTCCTTGTCGGTTTAAATTTCATTATCAAGTAATACAAAGACTGAGTCAAATGTATCGGGGACGTTACTCTCGATAGGCCTACCCCCAATAAATAAGCATGCCGCAGCACTTAAAAATATCACTGTAGGGACTTAGTCGGACATAGCCGGGTATAGCATAGTTTTAACAGTTGGTACTGATATTTAGACTAGACTTTCAAGTTTACCCCGTGTCAAGTTATCGTTTATACTTGTCGGTTGGGGGCTTGCTGGTCATAGCCCAACATATCACAGTTTAATAGTAGATACGTGTAAGTACTGATATTTAGACTAGACTTTCAAGTTTACCCCGTAACAAGTTATTGTTTATACTTATCGGTTGGGGGCTTGCTGGTCATAGCCCAATATATCACAGTTTAATAGTTGATACGTGTAAGTACTGATATTTAGACTAGACTTTCAAGTTTACCCCGTAATAAGTTATCGTTTATACTTATCGGTTGGGGGCTTGCTGGTCATAGCCCAACATATCACAGTTTAATAGTTAATACGTGTAAAACAGTTATAAAAGTTGTGCATGTATTCTCACCCCAAAAGTTATAAAACAGTTATGAAACAGTAAAAAGTGGGGCTATGAATTCACGTATATAAATATTGTAAAACAGTTATTAAAATATTGCATGTTAAAAATTTAAAAAGCAAGCATGTGTCTCACCCCATAGTTTCAAAACAGTAATGAAATAGTAAAAAGTGGGGCTATGAAATTCACGTATATAAATATTGTAAAACAGTTATTAAAATATTGCATGTTAAAAATTTAAAAAGCAAGCATGTGTCTCACCCCATAGTTTCAAAACAGTAATGAAATAGTAAAAAGTGGGGCTATGAAATTCACGTATATAAATATTGTAAAACAGTTATTAAAATATTGCATGTTAAAAATTTAAAAAGCAAGCATGTGTCTCACCCCATAGTTTCAAAACAGTAATGAAATAGTAAAAAGTGGAGCTATGAAATTCACCTTAGTAAGTAGAGAGAGAGTTATTCCTCGGAATAAAGAGTTGAACGAGTGAGCAGGAAAATCAACCTATTGACATTTAAGAGTAGTTAAGTGTTTTGCCTATGTTTAAGTTTAAGTATGTGTTTAAGTATAGTTTGTTTTACTAAGTTTCTATTCCTAGTAAGTTACTATTTTTATAAAGTTTCCATTTTTAGAAAGTTTCTTATTTTACTAAGTTTCTATGACTAGAGAGTTTCTACTTTTATGAGTGTTTTCCATTTTAGGATACTTGCCGTATTAGATAAGCTTCCAATCACCCCTTTCCCTTTGAATGGCTAATTTAGATCTAGGGGCTTGAGCCATAGGACCCTTTAAATCGGAAATCCAAACCCTCTGCCTAGAATCTCATAGAAACCATTCGTCAAGAAAGTTCGAAGATCTATACATCTCTAATACATATCCCAAAATATTTTTGTGCTACAATATAAGTAGTAGGTTATAGGTGCTAGTAATAGTAATAGTGTATACATGTTAAGTACTAGTATAAGTAGTATTAGGGTTTAAGGTTTTAATATGTATATGTATATATAATTTGTATATATATGTGTATATATATAAAAATATTTTTTTTTACATGTATATATGTATATATAAATCTAGGTGTGTTTATGTATATACTTATGAATAACAAGTTTATAATATGAATATGAATTAACAAAGATTAAAGTTTATGTAAATAGTTTAGGGTTTATGTTATACCTTTGAAGATTCAAGATAATTAACAAAGAAAAGATGAACACGATGAAGATGGAAGATCAAAGCCTTGAAAATCTTGAAGAACTCCTTGAAGATTCTTGAAGAACACGAAGAACAAGCTTGAAGATCCGAATATCATAAGAGAGGGAGAGGGAGAGATTGTTTTTGAGAGAGGATTTTGGTGTGATTTGTGAATGAGAAACTAGGAGTCTAGGAGTGTTTATATAGTGCAAGTATTAGAGTGTTAGTCAACATAAGGATGTTCTAATTAATAATTTTATTTTGTTTTATAATTTTTAGTCAACAAAAGGTGGTACTAGTTTATAATTAGTCAACATAAGGATGTACTAGTTTATACTTTATTTTTAGTCAACATAAGGATGTAATTGTTTAAGATTCTTTAGTCTCATTATTATTACTATTATTACTATTATTATTTTTACATTTACTACATGATAAGTATTATTTTCTTTTTACTAATTCATGACTTGTATATATTTAGTTCCCAATTGTTTTATATCAATGTCAATTTTTATTTATTACTTATAGGTTATTAGTTATAATATTACATAAATGCATAAATTTTAATTAGCAATGAGTGTCGACTAACAGTTTATTATTTTCATCTTTTATTAACTTGTCAATTATTGCACAAAATTAATTAATATGTTTTCTAACTCTTAATACTTAACAATTGTTGATTAAAGTTTAATCATTAAGTTTTAATTATATTGTTTGGGCATTTAATATTGGAAAAATATAGAATGGAAAAATGAGGGTCGTTATAGTACCTCCCCGTTATTAGAAACTTCGTCCCGAAGTTTTAGGTAAAGCTCTCGTTTGCATCAGTAGTTGAGAAGAGATAGAGGTATTTCCGTATCGTTTGGTCTTCGCATTCCCATGTATGTTAGGGGCTGCTACGCGAATCCCAACGGATTTTAATAGAGTTTGATTTTCACGTTCCCTAGTACAATCAGGGCCCTTTCGTGAATTCCAATGAGTGTTAACAATAAGGATATTGTTTTGTTTACACGTTTGATCTCATGATCCTTAACCTTATTAGGTCGTTTACAAAGTGCATTAGGTGCGGAGATTTTCCAAGGAATAACAAGAGTGTTGTTTGACTAGTTTTCCTTTAAAAGGAAAGATGATGCTATATCAGCATGAAATGTATCGTTGAGCTCATTATGATTTTGAGTGTTTATGCCGCAATAGTAGGGCAGATAAAATAGAGTAGAGTACGTAAAGATTTCAGTTACGTAGTTTGATGTATGGCTGGTGCTTGTTAGGGATAGTACCATCTTCAAGTTACCAAAAGTAACCATGATACCTTTAGTTTTCAAGAGATGTCTAATAGATAAATGAGACATTAGTTGAGGATCCATTGACCTCAGGATACTATAATTTCAGAATGTAGCTTCAAGATTTATGATTTCAGCTTCATGTCGAATCATAGATCTAGACTTGACTAGAATAACATCTAGTTGCAATCCAAGAAGGAAGAAATGTGTAGAGTATCTTCATAAATGTTTAAGGTAACTCCTCCAGAGTAAGAAAAGTGTTTTCGCACAAATGGCTAGTCTGTCTATTATTTACTTACGAGTTTAAATGCGGATTCGAATAAATGTTAATCATTGTTTATAGGATGAAGGAACCTCTGCTTCTTTGTTTGAAAGATCGTAGAATTGATGTTTACGAGTGCATTGTAGTTTATCCATGAAATACTGGAAGTAGAAACTTCTTAATGATTAGTATAGCAAGGAAGAGATGACGTATGTAAAGAGGTAAGTCTCGTTCTTGCATGGAGAATGAGAATAAAGGTGATCCAAACACATTGGAGAGAAATACGAAAGTTTTAATAATGAGCCAAAGTAATTTTTGAAAAGTTGTGACATTCGATATAACAATATAAACGAAGCGGAGCTATTAGTAAGACTTGAGTTATGTACATCACGTACTATTTACGTGAAATAATTTGACTAATACGAAAAAGAGTTGATTAAAAGAATATTTAATTTGATAAAACAAAGGTAAATTGATAAAAATGCGAAAGTGTTTTTATAGTTAGTGAAAGTAATTTTTAGAGAAGGTGACGAAATGATGTCCATAGTAAAACTAGGGTTTCGTAAAATTTGTAAAGTAATTTAAATTTAATCAAAGTAAAAATTTGTAGAAACGAAAGTATTTATTTAATATGTACTAGTCAAAGTACGTAAAGTTAAATTTATGTATAAGATTTTATAAATCTCATCAGTGAAAAAAATCATTTTTTTATAAATTCCAAGATAGTTTGAAAATAAAGACTCGTGTATGAAATCTTTGGAAAACAGGGTACTTGTATTTAAGAGTTTATCTGTTTGAGAAAAATTGATTGAAGATTTTAAAATTCCGGAGATAATTGTGTAATAATTGTTTCGAGGTAGTGAAAACTAATGAATTGGCTTTTATCAGGGCGTGAGTCTTTGGACTCGGAATGTTAGCGTTGAAGTAAGAAGGATGATAATGTGATTATCATCAATTGAGTAAATCCCTCGGATTTAGAGTTATGTATGAAGGAACATCAAATAAGATTTGCAAACTTTGAATCGTTCGAGTGATAGTGAGAGTTCGAGATCTCGGCATAAATAATCTGGCAGTCGCAGAGACAAGTATGAACAAATGCTATAGCAGTGACTATCAACTATGTAATGATCGTCTGAATTTAGCCTTAGTTGGTCTGAGAGGAGGATACGTTAAAGTATGATGGAATCATTTTAGTTGTTACAACAGTATGTGATGAGGTTAGCTCCAGCCACAACTTGAGATAGTGTATTTCACCTTTGATTTTCGAGTTAACAATGATCGATTATTGTTTGAGTATGACACCATTACTTGCATGGTGCCAAGTAGTCTATTATAAGTAGATGCACGAGTGCAAAAGTTTCTTGACTATAATAGTCAAAACGATACACGTATGGAGGTTCCCTTCTTCAAAAGGTTATGCATATGAGATATTCGTCATCTCGACATAGATAATGTAATATTGGACATGTTGTTTGTAATATCGACGTTTGAGGGTTCAAGTGGGTTTTTGAATGTCATATATAAATTTACACCAAAAGTGTATTAATAGAGAGGATTTGGATATAACAAGTGATAATTAAGTATCAATGATCAGGAGGTATTCATTTAGGATAATGAACGTAAAATCTCAAGGTTTGATTGTTCACATCCTTTGTGGTATATGAAAGATCGTTAAATGAGTATGAGATAGATTTTCGTATATCTACAAATATTGAGATGATCATTTTTCACCCTTAATGCCCTTGCATTTGGGTTTTTGAACAGATAGTTTGAGAATTTTTTCCTTGATTCACTTTTTATTCCATATGTCATGATATTGGAATATTCCTATGAATTACCAGAATATAATCACGTTGGCCACCGTCATTATATTTCACTAATTCATATTTCCATTTCAATATCACTTCATAAGGTCAGGATATGTGATCAATGATGATTTATAGTGTGTTAAGGATAGCAGTAATCTTAGCTCGATCGACAACATGTCGGTTTTAAGCCAAAACTTGTACTTGGAAAAGTTTGCGTAGAGTTGTTCTTTTTCTTAAGAGTTCAAGAATGAATTTTCAAATGTTGCTCATGTTCCTTCTCACTCTTGGAGTAGATCGAAATGTCATCCATGAAAACAGTTACAAACTTGTCTAGTTTTAAGTTGCAGTCTTTATAGACTTGGTCAACCTTCATATCTTTGAAAGTTATGGAAGTCGTGAAAGTTAGGAAATGGACATAGTCAGACATCGTGGTAAGAGTTGGTGTAGTTGGGTGAACCATGATTCTTCACTACATAAGGGTGTATAGAAGTTTGATAAATCTGATAGGTCATAAGTTTGAAAAAATTTTAAGCGAGATAAAGATGAATATGATATTAACAAAACACTTTATTTTATTAAGAACGAGGCATTAAATAAGCCTTTATTACACGAGTTGAAAATAGGAATAGTTAAGGCATAGCCTTTACATGGATAAGAATTTGGAAAGATAACTAGGAAATATTAAGATTGAAGTAGTCTTCATATTCCTTCTTCTCGTCCTCAACCTTCTTCATAAACTTCTCAACTTTCTCATTCTTCGCCTTTTGTTTCTCATGCAGGAACTCGAGATTATCATAAAGATTAGAAACTTCATTGTTGATTACATGGTACTTGTGGTCCCTTATAGAAAGTTGATTATTCACGCGGTTTTCCTCCATCTTCAATCTAAGGTCAACATCTTCTCTTAGGTAGGAGAGAGATTGCTTTCCCCATCGGGTATTTCTATCACCTTCATACTTCATCAACTTTATATCTTTCTTTAGTTCAGCATTTTCCTCCATGAGCTTCTTGATCGCTAGGTCTTTTTCCTTCATTTGAACATCGATCCTTGCAATACGGCGAATTAGGTCATCGGTAGTTTTTCGCAGATTCATGAGCTCGTACTTGGCATCAACTTCATCGTAGGAAGGAGATCGGGATCTTTTCTTTGACGGGCCATCTTCTTTGAAATTAGCAGGGCGTTTCCCTTTACTTTCCGATCTTGGAGTCGGGTGGTAACTGGGAGAATTAGGTAAAGTATCCGGACTATAGTTTGGTGAGAGAGGACCACCAAAGCCATAAGGTGGACTTTGGACTGGTCTTTCAGTGGAAGACCTTTCAGTATCTTTTTCGGTTGGCTTGAAAAGATTCATTTTGGTCGCTTGGTAAGAATTAGACATCCTAACATTAGGAAGGAGATTTTTGATCAGTTTTAAATATAAGATTGTAAAGCATATGTTTTAAGATTACAAGGCAATCCTAAGTGCTTTAAAGTCTAAGGCAGGAAAGGTTATAGTTTCTTAGATTGCTAAGGCACCCTAGCTAACAAGTAAGGCACACATAAAAATGCAATCCTGGTTCTCTATAACAGCCTGGTTATGCTCTGATACCAATCTGTAACGTCCTCCCAATAGGGTCTGGAAGAAACGTTACTAATATCAAATAAACCAACATATTATAATACGAGAACAATACTAAATGAGAAAATTTAACTTTATTGAGTACGCAGCGGAAAATGAAATGTCATTACAATAATGGAAATAACGATAAAGTAATTGTTCATATGCAGAAGTAATAAATGCGATATCTCTTGATCCTAAGTCCAAGTAGCATCACATAAGTAGTAGATAAGAAAGCTTGAATCAAACAGCACCTGAGACAAAACATGCTAAAGTGTCAACCAAAAAGGTTGAGTGAAGTTCATAGGTTTAACAAAAGTAGTTATCGTTGTTTTTAGACCACAAGATTTAGTTGTAAAGTTGATCTCCCGTAGGATCAAAAAGTAGATCTCGCAGATCCAAAAGTTATGCCAGTGCGTGATATTTAGACTAAACGTTCAAGTTTGCCCCATGACAAGTTGTGTCTGTCCTTGTCGGTTTAAATTTCATTATCAAGTAATACAAAGACTGAGTCAAATGTATCGGGGACGTTACTCTCGATAGGCCTACCCCCAATAAATAAGCATGCCGCAGCACTTAAAAATATCACTGTAGGGACTTAGTCGGACATAGCCGGGTATAGCATAGTTTTAACAGTTGGTACTGATATTTAGACTAGACTTTCAAGTTTACCCCGTGTCAAGTTATCGTTTATACTTGTCGGTTGGGGGCTTGCTGGTCATAGCCCAACATATCACAGTTTAATAGTAGATACGTGTAAGTACTGATATTTAGACTAGACTTTCAAGTTTACCCCGTAACAAGTTATTGTTTATACTTATCGGTTGGGGGCTTGCTGGTCATAGCCCAATATATCACAGTTTAATAGTTGATACGTGTAAGTACTGATATTTAGACTAGACTTTCAAGTTTACCCCGTAATAAGTTATCGTTTATACTTATCGGTTGGGGGCTTGCTGGTCATAGCCCAACATATCACAGTTTAATAGTTAATACGTGTAAAACAGTTATAAAAGTTGTGCATGTATTCTCACCCCAAAAGTTATAAAACAGTTATGAAACAGTAAAAAGTGGGGCTATGAATTCACGTATATAAATATTGTAAAACAGTTATTAAAATATTGCATGTTAAAAATTTAAAAAGCAAGCATGTGTCTCACCCCATAGTTTCAAAACAGTAATGAAATAGTAAAAAGTGGGGCTATGAAATTCACGTATATAAATATTGTAAAACAGTTATTAAAATATTGCATGTTAAAAATTTAAAAAGCAAGCATGTGTCTCACCCCATAGTTTCAAAACAGTAATGAAATAGTAAAAAGTGGGGCTATGAAATTCACGTATATAAATATTGTAAAACAGTTATTAAAATATTGCATGTTAAAAATTTAAAAAGCAAGCATGTGTCTCACCCCATAGTTTCAAAACAGTAATGAAATAGTAAAAAGTGGGGCTATAAAATTCACCTTAGTAAGTAGAGAGAGAGTTATTCCTCGGAATAAAGAGTTGAACGAGTGAGCAGGAAAATCAACCTATTGACATTTAAGAGTAGTTAAGTGTTTTGCCTATGTTTAAGTTTAAGTATGTGTTTAAGTATAGTTTGTTTTACTAAGTTTCTATTCCTAGTAAGTTACTATTTTTATAAAGTTTCCATTTTTAGAAAGTTTCTTATTTTACTAAGTTTCTATGACTAGAGAGTTTCTACTTTTATGAGTGTTTTCCATTTTAGGATACTTGCCGTATTAGATAAGCTTCCAATCACCCCTTTCCCTTTGAATGGCTAATTTAGATCTAGGGGCTTGAGCCATAGGACCCTTTAAATCGGAAATCCAAACCCTCTGCCTAGAATCTCATAGAAACCATTCGTCAAGAAAGTTCGAAGATCTATACATCTCTAATACATATCCCAAAATATTTTTGTGCTACAATATAAGTAGTAGGTTATAGGTGCTAGTAATAGTAATAGTGTATACATGTTAAGTACTAGTATAAGTAGTATTAGGGTTTAAGGTTTTAATATGTATATGTATATATAATTTGTATATATATGTGTATATATATAAAAATATTTTTTTTTACATGTATATATGTATATATAAATCTAGGTGTGTTTATGTATATACTTATGAATAACAAGTTTATAATATGAATATGAATTAACAAAGATTAAAGTTTATGTAAATAGTTTAGGGTTTATGTTATACCTTTGAAGATTCAAGATAATTAACAAAGAAAAGATGAACACGATGAAGATGGAAGATCAAAGCCTTGAAAATCTTGAAGAACTCCTTGAAGATTCTTGAAGAACACGAAGAACAAGCTTGAAGATCCGAATATCATAAGAGAGGGAGAGGGAGAGATTGTTTTTGAGAGAGGATTTTGGTGTGATTTGTGAATGAGAAACTAGGAGTCTAGGAGTGTTTATATAGTGCAAGTATTAGAGTGTTAGTCAACATAAGGATGTTCTAATTAATAATTTTATTTTGTTTTATAATTTTTAGTCAACAAAAGGTGGTACTAGTTTATAATTAGTCAACATAAGGATGTACTAGTTTATACTTTATTTTTAGTCAACATAAGGATGTAATTGTTTAAGATTCTTTAGTCTCATTATTATTACTATTATTACTATTATTATTTTTACATTTACTACATGATAAGTATTATTTTCTTTTTACTAATTCATGACTTGTATATATTTAGTTCCCAATTGTTTTATATCAATGTCAATTTTTATTTATTACTTATAGGTTATTAGTTATAATATTACATAAATGCATAAATTTTAATTAGCAATGAGTGTCGACTAACAGTTTATTATTTTCATCTTTTATTAACTTGTCAATTATTGCACAAAATTAATTAATATGTTTTCTAACTCTTAATACTTAACAATTGTTGATTAAAGTTTAATCATTAAGTTTTAATTATATTGTTTGGGCATTTAATATTGGAAAAATATAGAATGGAAAAATGAGGGTCGTTATAGAGGTTGTCAACCTAACGGATCCGTCCATCTAAATTGTGCTTACACCGATGGTATTAAAAATATTCAAGCTAGAGGCTTTTTGAACAAACTCAATATGCATATATAGTACTCATGTCAATACAAAAGTATTTGAAAATATAAGTATAACAGCGTGTATTCTCATCCCTAAAAACATGTAAAAAGCGGGACTGTAGACTCGCCTTTGAATAAAGCTCGGATTGAAAAGTGAATAATTAACTTGTACGGTTTATAGCCGAGTAATGCAACCTAAGTATACGTATTTAGGTTGGTCAATATATGTATCTTAAATAAGTGTGGTTTCATAGTGTACGTTGTCTTATTGCTCGACCCGACGCGTTTCAAAGTAAAAGTCAACTATATCATGCAAGTCAAACAAAGTCAACCGAAGTCAAACCAAAAGTCAAACTTGGTCAATGTGGTCAACTAAAGTCAAAATAAGTAGGTTCATGTCAAATATTGGTCAACATGTCAAACCTAAGTCAAACAATACGTTTTAGGTCATGAATGATCATTTTCACAATTTCAGTTTATCGTTACGCACAAAGTTCATGAACACGTAGCATACTTAGCACATTATCTCATAGTACAAAATTCAAGTAAACATGACAAACTCCAGATCATAAATATACTTAAAATAAATTCCAAAAAGTCCGGCCAGGGACTCATATGACAATTAAAAGTTAGGAATCAGAAGGGATACATTTGGGGTTTGCCAAGTCAGTTTCTGACTGCGCACTGATTTCATTTTGGCTATAACTGGAGTTAGGAACATGAAATTGATAAAATACCAGTGGCCATAGTTCAAGAAAAAATCAAAGTAACACATATAAAAAATCTAGCAACTTTTGTTTTGACAATTTGTACAGTTTATTCGTGCAAGTTGAACATTCAGTTTTCAGCTAAATCAGAATTCACATAAAGTATGGCTCTATTGTGCCCAATGCATAAGGTTTCAGAGATTGACATAAACTAAAAATAAGTTACATATCATGTTAAGTTTCATTTTACAGAATCATACATGCTCATGCAATTCTCACAATCCACAGAGTACAAAACCGTGAGCAATTTACAGATTCGATTCTTTTTTAGTTAGTCACATTCGTACGCGATTATCCGAAGATCTAGATACAATTAGCCTATGATATCCACATGAAAGATGAAGTAATTTTTGTCTACTTTTCAAATATGCGAAGATTTAATCACATAAGTTAACATATTTTATCATACAAAGTTATTTTCATGCAAGTGCTGTATAAAACTACTTTTACACTAATTCAAGCATATATCGGGCTATACATAAGTAAATGACATGATATCCTAGTCTAAATTGAGTGTTTTTAAATTATATTTCCAGTGGTATAAGTCTCACATGCCAATTAGTTGTCTAATAATTCCATATTTCTGATCAAGCAACAAAAACACAACGATAATTCAAATTGACATAACTTAATCATACGGAAACGAAATCAAGCGAATCCAAATCCTAAACTTAATAGTTTTCTGCAAGGAATATGATTATTGAAATGTCCCGTTCTTATTGATTAAAAACGTTCCATATTAATTGATTTCGTTGCGAGGTTTTGACCTCTATATGAGACGTTTTTCAAAGACTGCATTCATTTTAAAACAAACCATAACCTTTGTTTCATCAATAAAGGTTTAAAAAGTTTTACGTAGATTATCAAATAACGACAATCTAAAATATCCTGTTTACGCACGACCATTACATAATGGTTTACAATACAAATATGTTACAACAAAATAAGTTTCTTGAATGCAGTTTTTACACAATATCATACAAGCATGGACTCCAAATCTCGTCCTTATTTAAGTATGCGACAGCAGAAGCTCTTAATAATCACCTGAGAATAAACATGCTTAAAACGTCAACAAAAATGTTGGTGAGTTATAGGTTTAACCTATATATATCAAATCATAATAATAGACCACAAGATTTCATATTTCAATACACATCCCATACATAGAGATAAAAATCATTCATATGGTGAACACCTGGTAACCGACATTAACAAGATGCATATATAAGAATATCCCCATCATTCCGGGACACCCTTCGGATATGATATAAATTTCGAAGTACTAAAGCATCCGGTACTTTGGATGGGGTTTGTTAAGCCCAATAGATCTATCTTTAGGATTCGCGTCAATTAGGGTGTCTGTTCCCTAATTCTTAGATTACCAGACTTAATAAAAAGGGGCATATTCGATTTCGATAATTCAACCATAGAATGTAGTTTCACGTACTTGTGTCTATTTTGTAAATCATTTATAAAACCTGCATGTATTCTCATCCCAAAAATATTAGATTTTAAAAGTGGGACTATAACTCACTTTCACAGATTTTTACTTCGTCGGGAAGTAAGACTTGGCCACTGGTTGATTCACGAACCTATAACAATATATACATATATATCAAAGTATGTTCAAAATATATTTACAACACTTTTAATATATTTTGATGTTTTAAGTTTATTAAGTCAGCTGTCCTCGTTAGTAACCTACAACTAGTTGTCCACAGTTAGATGTACAAAAATAAATCGATAAATATTATCTTGAATCAATCCACGACCCAGTGTATACGTATCTCAGTATTGATCACAACTCAAACTATATATATTTTGGAATCAACCTCAACCCTGTATAGCTAACTCCAACATTCACATATAGAGTGTCTATGGTTGTTCCGAAATATATATAGATGTGTCGACATGATAGGTCGAAACATTGTATACGTGTCTATGGTATCTCAAGATTACATAATATACAATACAAGTTGATTAAGTTATGGTTGGAATAGATTTGTTACCAATTTTCACGTAGCTAAAATGAGAAAAATTAATCAATCTTGTTTTACCCATAACTTCTTCATTTTAAATCCGTTTTGAGTGAATCAAATTGCTATGGTTTCATATTGAACTCTATTTTATGAATCTAAACAGAAAAAGTATAGGTTTATAGTCGGAAAAATAAGTTACAAGTCGTTTTTGTAAAGGTAGTCATTTCAGTCGAAAGAACGACGTCTAGATGACCATTTTAGAAAACATACTTCCACTTTGAGTTTAACCATAATTTTTGGATATAGTTTCATGTTCATAATAAAAATCATTTTCTCAGAATAACAACTTTTAAATCAAAGTTTATCATAGTTTTTAATTAACTAACCCAAAACAGCCCGCGGTGTTACTATGACGGCGTAAATCCGGTTTTACGGTGTTTTTCGTGTTTCCAGGTTTTAAATCATTAAGTTAGCATATCATATAGATATAGAACATGTGTTTAGTTGATTTTAAAAGTCAAGTTAGAAGGATTAACTTTTATTTGCGAACAAGTTTAGAATTAACTAAACTATGTTCTAGTGATTACAAGTTTAAACCTTCGAATAAGATAGCTTTATATGTATGAATCGAATGATGTTATGAACATCATTACTACCTTAAGTTCCTTGGATAAACCTACTGGAAAAGAGAAAAATGGATCTAGCTTCAATGGATCCTTGGATGGCTCGAAGTTCTTGAAGCAGGACCATGACACGAAAACAAGTTCAAGTAAGATCATCACTTAAAATAAGATTGTTATAGTTATAGAAATTGAACCAAAGTTTGAATATGATTATTACCTTGTATTAGAATGATAACCTACTGTAAGAAACAAAGATTTCTTGAGGTTGGATGATCACCTTACAAGATTGGAAGTGAGCTAGCAAACTTGAAAGTATTCTTGATTTTATGAAACTAGAACTTTTGGAATTTATGAAGAACACTTAGAACTTGAAGATAGAACTTGAGAGAAATCAATTAGATGAAGAAAATTGAAGAATGAAAGTGTTTGTAGGTGTTTTTGGTCGTTGGTGTATGGATTAGATATAAAGGATATGTTATTTTGTTTTCATGTAAATAAGTCATGAATGATTACTCATATTTTTGTAATTTTATGAGATATTTCATGCTAGTTGCCAAATGATGGTTCCCACATGTGTTAGGTGACTCACATGGGCTGCTAAGAGCTGATCATTGGAGTATATATACCAATAGTACATACATCTAAAAGCTGTGTATTGTACGAGTACGAATACGGGTGCATACGAGTAGAATTGTTGATGAAACTGAACGAGGATGTAATTGTAAGCATTTTTGTTAAGTAGAAGTATTTTGATAAGTGTATTGAAGTCTTTCAAAAGTGTATAAATACATATTAAAACACTACATGTATATACATTTTAACTGAGTCGTTAAGTCATCGTTAGTCGTTACATGTAAGTGTTGTTTTGAAACCTTTAGGTTAACGATCTTGTTAAATGTTGTTAACCCAATGTTTATAATATCAAATGAGATTTTAAATTATTATATTATCATGATATTATCATGTATGAATATCTCTTAATATGATATATATACATTAAATGTCTTTACAACGATAATCGTTACATATATGTCTCGTTTAAAAATCATTAAGTTAGTAGTCTTGTTTTTACATATGTAGTTCATTGTTAATATACTTAATGATATGTTTACTTATCATAGTATCATGTTAACTATATATATATCCATATATATGTCATCATATAGTTTTTACAAGTTTTAACGTTCGTGAATCACCGGTCAACTTGGGTGGTCAATTGTCTATATGAAACATATTTCAATTAATCAAGTCTTAACAAGTTTGATTGCTTAACATGTTGGAAACATTTAATCATGTAAATATCAATCTCAATTAATATATATAAACATGGAAAAGTTCGGGTCACTACAATTATAACATAATAATTAACATTTGAAAAACTTAATTTTTCTGATCATGCAAAAACAAATTCGTTTTTAAACCATAGCGCATCAAACAATCAAAATAACGATAACGATTAACACATACGCGTATAGACTTGAGCAATTGACAACATAACTATGAAACTCTTATAAAAATCAGATTTTTAAGATTAGGGTTTATGTGATTATACCTTTGATAGCGAAATTAATTATACCAACGCGTAGAGAACGATGTGAATTGAAACTTTCGTGTAGAACGTTTTATCTAATTGTGAAAAATTGATGGGATGGTATGGTGATGGTTGGTTGTCGATGGGAGGAAGAAGGAGAGGGAAGTCGACTGCCTCTTCTTTTTGTTAGGGTATTATGCAGCAGAATTAGATTAGGTTTAGTCTTAAATAGTTAGGGCCTATTACTAATTAACATGGATTATACACTAGTGGCCCAAATTAGTAAGTAAAGGGGTGTGAGGGTGGGTCACGGACGAATGGCCCAAGTGGGGTATTCCCATGCTCTTGTTTTGCAATTCCGTGTAATCGTGGTCCGTTTTAAGTGTCGTTTAGTCGTACCGAAGGCCCGGAACGCTAACCTGATCGTTAAATGCAACCAATCGCTTAATTTATTAAAAACTCAATAAATTAAATATTTTAAAAAGTTAATAATTAATAAAATTAATTATTAAAATAAACCCGAGCGTTTCGTTGCTCAAAATGCTATTATCAAAATCGTATCGTTTTTATCGTATTTCATTATCCGAAATATTTATTTGAATTAATATCAACCCATATTAATTATTGTAACCCTCCGAAGATCAAGTATGCATTTATTACACATAAACACATAAAAGTTAAATAATCGCCGTTAAATAAACTAACAGAAGGTTAACGGAAGTAACGGAAAAATCAGGGTTGTTACATTACCCACCTGTTATTGAAAATTTTGTCCCGAAATTTTAGTGATCATCCACTAAAGTAGTTTCCTCTAGAAACAATTGCGGATACTTCAGCCTCATCGGGTCTTCACGCTCCCACGTGAACTCTGGTCCTCTTCTCGCGTTCCACCGAACTTTAACGATAGGAATTCTGCTTTGCTTCCACTGTTTGACCTCAAGGCCCAAAATTTCGACAGGTTCCTCAATGAAATGAAGTTTGTCGTCGATACACAGTTCCTCTAAAGGAATAATCAAATTATCATCGGCTAGGCACTTCTTTAGATTGGATACATGAAAAACATCATGTATACCACTGAGTGCCTGTGGCAATTCCAATCTGTAAGCTACCGGTCCAACTCTTTCAGTTATCTCGAACTGTTCAACATATCTAGGACTCAGTTTACCTCGTTTCCCAAATCGTACAACACCCTTCCAAGGTGATACTTTAAGCACAACTTTGTCACCAACTTGGAACTCTATATCCTTTCGTCTAACATTGACGTAACTCTTTTAACGACTTCAAGCCGTTCTCAATCATTCCTGAATCTGTAGAACTTTCTCAGTTGTCTCCTGAATGATTTCAGGACCTGTCAACTGACTATCTCCCAACTCGCTCCAACAAACGGGAGACCTACACTTCCTTTCGTGCAATGCTTCGAAAGGTACAACTTTAATGCTCGCATGGTAGCTGTTATTGTATGAGAACTCAGCTAGTGGTAAACACTTATCCCATCCGTTCCCGAAATCGATGACACATGCCCTCAACATGTCCTCAAAAGTTTGAATAGTTCGTTCTCTCTGGCCATCTGTCTGAGGTGATATGCTGTACTCATATCTAAACGAGTCCCCATTGATTTTTGTAATGACTGCCAAAATCTGGAAGTGAATCTGCTGTCGCGATCGGATATAATGGATATAGGCACTCCATGCCTAGAGACGACTTCCTTAATGTAGATCTGAGCCAACTTCTCCATTTTATCAGTTTCTCTTATCGGTAGAAAGTGTGTGGACTTAGTGAGACGATCCACGATAACCCAAACAGTATCGTGACCTCCCGCCGTTCTTGGTAGTTTCGTAATGAAGTCCATGGAAATACCTTCCCACTTTTACTGGGGAATCTCTGGTTGAGTTAATAATCCTGATGGCTTCTGATGTTCAGCCTTGACTTTAGCGCAAGTCAAGCACTTCCCGACATAGGTAGCAATGCCAGCTTTCAAATTTGGCCACCAATAAAACGCCTTCAAATCTTGGTACATTTTATCTGATCCAGGATGAATTGAGTATCTCGACTTATGTGCTTCCTCCAACACTAGTTCTCTCAATCCACCAAAATTTGGTACCCAAATTCGGTTAGCAAAGTACCGTGTTCCGTCCTCCTTGATGTCAAATTTCTTATCCATTCCTCTGAGAAAATTCAACATCGACATTTTCTTGTTTCATGGCTTCTTGTTGTGCTTCGCGAATTTGTGATGTGAGATTTGTAAGAACAACTATGTTAAGCGCTTTAACCCTAAGAGGTCTCTCTCGCTCTTTTCTACTTAATGCATCCGCCACAACATTCGCCTTGCCCGGATGGTATTGAAGTTCGCAGTTATAATCGTTAAGTAGTTCCATCCAATGTTGTTGTCTCATGTTGAGCTGTTTCTGATCGAATATGTGCTGTAAACTCTTATGGCTAGTGAAGATAGTGAACTTGGTTCCATACAGGTAGTGTCTCCACATTTTAAGTGCAAAGACAACAGCTCCTAAGTCAAGGTCGTGCGTAGTGTAGTTCTGCTCATGAATCTTTAACTAACGCGATCCATAAGCAATAACCTTATTTTGTTGCATAAGCACGCAACCCATTCCTTGACGTGAGGCATCACAATAAACAACAAGATCTTCATTTCCCTCGGGTAGAGACAATACTGGTGCAGTTGTTAACTTCTCCTTCAACAACTGAAATGCACTCTCCTGCGGTTCTGACCACTCAAACTTCTTGCCCTTATGACTCAACGCGGTTAATGGTCGGGCGATCTTAGAGAATCCTTCAATGAATCTCCGGTAGTAACCAGCTAGACCCAAAAATTGCCTAATCTGCGTTGGCGTCTTTGGAGTTTCCCAATTCTTAACCGACTCAATCTTTGCCGGATCGACCTGTATTTCATTGGCCCCTACAACATGGCCAAGAAATTGTACTTCTGGTAACCAAAAGTCACACTTAGAGAACTGATGTGTTACTGGAGGTGTATACGAAATAGTTATATTTTTATTAGGAAATACTATTAAATACGATACAATTTTACACAAGTTATTTATTTATTTATAGAGTGGAAATACCTAAACCTTGCTACAACACTTATAGGCAGTGTACCTAATCGTACAGTAGTGTAGTTTTTAGTAAGTCCGGTTCGTTCCACAGGGAGCTAGCCAAATTTAACGCTATATTTTAAAAACTATATTTGTATAAAATATATATAATTATATATAGTAATATTATTATAAAAGGGGGTTTTTACCGTTTAATGATCGGTTTGTCGATTTTAAATAAAGCGTAAAGATAAATGACGATAAAATAAATGACAGAATTTAAATTGCGATAAAGTAAATTGCAGTAATTAAAATGACAGTAAATAAAGGTACGATGAAATATGAAATAAAAGTATTATGCTTATTTAAACTTCCGTAATCATGATGTTTGACGTGTTGATTTTAATTTATTACTCGGGTTAATTGTCCTTTATCCTAGATTACTTGATACCTATTTAGTTTTGGTCCACAATAGTCCATCGGTCATAATTATAAAATGCTCATCAAATTAACCTTATTCCCAAAGTCAAATATTCCAACTAATTAGGGATTTGAACTGTAACAAGGTTTTAATACTTTGTTAATAATTACACCAGGTTATCGACTGCGCGTAATCCAAGGTTTTAATACTTTGTTAACAATTACATCGATTATCCTTGTATGTAATCCACCCCTGTTTTAATGAGATATGAATATTAATTTACCCACTTGATCAGAATGAATAATCAATTACCCAACCCGAATAATTAATTAAATGATCGTAAAAGATGTCGTATAAACGTTACTAAATAGGACATACATAATCATTTTAATAATTATTAGATTAACTAATTTGAAGATAGGTTCGACAGGTTCCAATGAGTTGTCGCTCAATTAGACAATACCCCTTATCTATTAATAGTCATAGTCCAATGTCCACAAGTGTCGGTCTTTTGTCCAAACCTTAATTATGGTACAAAATCTAATAACCCCGTCTTAATTTTTAGTCTAACATCACGATTACTTTGGCTCAAATAAGCATAACAATAACTTTGTTACGAGACATTAATTTAAAAAGGAAGAACATAGCTTACAGTGGTGATTAATCGCCTAGCGTTGCACGGACAGAATTTCGACTTAAAACCCGTAAAACATTCTTAAAATAACCTTATTATTATTAACTTAAAATTAAAATTAAAATTAAAATTAAAATTATAATATATATATATATATATATATATATATATATATATATATATATATATATATATATATATATATATATATATATATATATATATACATTACAGATGAAGAGAAGAGAAAAAGATATCTATAATACATCGAATTCGTTGGCTTTTATAGATGTGGCCTCATAATTGAAGCCATGCAATCGCATGGAAATGCTTCTTCCAAGCCATGTGATCGCATGGCCAGCTGGATCCAGGTCAATCTCTTTTGTTTCTAGCTTGTCGACATTTTATTTAAATATATATAATATATAAATAATTTATATAATTATTTAAATATTATATTATATTCTTGTGCATAGTAGACTTGTAATTTTTAGTCCGATGCGTCGTGCGTTGATAGTTGCCTCAGGTCCCGGTTCCGGATTTTCGAACGTCCTTGCGTACTATTTAATATCTTGTACTTTGCGTTTTGCGATTTGTAATTTGCACAAAAAATTATTTTCCTTAAATCTCAAAATCCGCGCAAGTCTTTAACTCACTTTTAGTGGCACTTTTGAGTGCACTATGGCTTTAGTGGCGCTTTTCAGGCTTTAGTGGCACTTTTTCTTCAATTCTTTAATATTCGTGCTTTGTCTTCACATTTATTTATTTAAACGATTACAACTTAAAAATAGAATAATTACAACTAAAAACTTTACATTTTGGGATGATATTGCGACTAAATAGATGTTCGTTTGGAGCACTATCAAATATCCCCACACTTGAGCGTTGCTTGTCCTCAAGCAATACAGAACTTGAAATTAAATCACACGAATCACTTCTTTATTCTTCACACTTTATACATTAGTGATTTTAATACGGTGGTATAAACAATGATAGTAACGTTGTGGTTTACAGTCCCACATGACTTTGAAAATTTAGATCCTTAAGGAAATTGGATCTTTATGAAAATATTTGATCTTTTGAAAATTCATTCTAGCTTTTACCCTAGATAAGTTTTCCGGAATAACCCTTCACCGGTGTTTGAAAAATGTTTTTGTGGGTTTCAGATTTTAAAATTTTAGTTCAAAACTTGCGGTTTTGTGTTACCCACTTGCTAACCTTGTATTAGGAAAGCAACACGTCCAGTATACTTGCTCCGTATATTACCTTTCGGTAAACTACCGTCCGGTTGTAAAGGAAAGTGATGAACAAGCAACTGTTAAGGCAATGTCTAATGACATGCAGATGTTCATGGTCCACAACGTGTCGGATGCAATAACTATCCTTTGTAGGAGCAATAGCAAAGATCACCCTATAGTTTTTCGGTCTGGCACAAGGTCCTGTCTTCGACCATGCTATGCAACCACCGTTCTTACGGTTGACACCCGATTTGGTTCAGGTGACCTAATGAATTCCGGTGAATTCTTAGGATTTTACGTTCAATGGTAATGAACGCATTGAAAATAGGTTTTCAGAAAACAAATTGGTTTTAATTTGATCAAAATATTTTCTCGTTCAAGCTCGAGTTTAGATATCATTGAATTCCATGAGTTTGTAATTCTCAATCTTTAAGGTCAATCTCAAGGATTGAGTAATATCAGGCTTAAAAGCTGATTTTTAATATTTAAGGAGATTATCCTTTTCTGGGGGCCTGATTCATTAGTCTTATCAAGCTAATTTGCACGGCGCCCTCTCCATTTTACGAGACAGATCCTCTCATGGTTAGGATAAGTCTGACCACTTGGCGACCCTGTTTGATGCTGAGGTCCGTGGATTTCCTGCTGATTTTAGAGATGACTTTTCTAGATTTTTCGTTAACCTACAGCTGGTCTGGACGACAACTTCTTGACCTAAATTGCGTGTCTTTTTCGGAAGGCTTTACTTCCTTTTAATGATGGAATTGATTCATCGTGCAGATCCATCTTTCTTATAAATATATTACAGTAATTCGGGTAAAACTGATTAGTTTAGTCCAAAGCAAAAGTACCTGCAATAATCTTGTACAAAATATGTTATATATGTTTTAAAGAACTTCGTGAATTCTTCCCACACTTGGCTTTTATTTATTTTTTTCTTTGCCTTTTTATTCTCTTCTATTTCATTTTAACTGAATTCTAGCATTTTGGGTTGTTTCTCCATTTATGTTCTTTCCGAGGTAACAATAATTTCGGTATTATAACCTAGTTTTATCGTTCATAAATATGTATAAACATGATTTTGAATTCATTTAGTTGAAAATTTTTCAAATTTTCACAAAATTTGGCAATTAAACTAAGTGTAAACCCGAGAGAATTTATAACCCTTCCCCACACTTGAGATCATGCAATGCCCTCATTTGCATGAAATTAGACTATAATTATAAATTCATGAGGGTGATTAGTGTAGAAAAGTGATTAAAAATACCGAGTTTACAAACATATTACTTTATATCACATTTGATATTTTGCGTCTTGTCGTCAAAATTAGTAACTTTTGCTGAACTTAATGTCAGTCTTTGAAAGTGCACTGTTTTACCCTGTTTTGTACATAAGATAAACTACAAACATACATAATATTTTTATTATATTTTTTTTATAAAACCTTTATTTATTAAAACAATTTAAATGAATAATTTTTTTTTAAAATTTTGTTTCCTTTTACTTTAGGTAGTTTCGGTACGTTTACCTAGTTCGTCCCTCGACAAAATTTAAAATTTGTCGTTTTTAAAGCGATTGTTTTAAAAGCAAAGATTTTTGGGTTTTTAATTTTTTTGGTATACTTTAGATCAATAAAATTAAAAATAATGATAACAAAATTTTTCGCCCCGCCCTCGGGTAAAGCAATTTCGGTTCCATGACCTAGTCTTCAACTTACAATGAATTTTAGAAATCATTTTTTTAAACTTAATGAAATAAAGTAAATTTTGTTTTTAAATTCACACAAAACTTAAATTTACAAAAAAATGTGTACAAAACCTACAAAACAAAAATTCAGAATGGGGGGAGAAAACTAGTTCTTTAGTGTCTGCTAGTGGAAAAGACCAATCGGATTCCATTCTCGGAACTACACGAGAACAGAACAACTAACTCTAGACAACGTTTTCTTTTTCGAACATTTGTATCTCCCCACACTTAGGTAGCTGTGGTGTCGAATTTGTGATTAACTTCATCGACAATTTCTTTTGGACCATAATCAACTTGCATATCTGTGACTTTTGCTTTTAGCCATTGGTCGGATTCCTGTGTAATTTTCACAAATTCAACTAGTTTCGCCTTTTCTTTAGGCGATAGATTGGATACTAACCAGTTACATAACTTAAAGTTCCCCTTGGTTCTAGCATCGCGAATCCGTTTAATAAGTTTCTTCATTGAACTATTAATAACGGGGTCATTTAATTTCGTATCAACAACGGGGTTCTTTGTTATTAGGTCATCATTAGGTGTTACTTCATTTTCCCCACACTTAGGCATTTTATTATTGTTAAGCACTACCGTTGGAGTTGGTAAAACAACATGGTTCTTACCAATCGTTTTTGTTGGTTTAACGGTTTTGGTTGGTGGAGATTTAGACTTTCGACTCACAAAGGTGGTCGATTTTTCATCATTACTAAGTGTCATTCTGCCCTCTCTTACATCAAATAACGCCCCGGTGGACGCTAAGAATGGTCGACCTAAAATTAGAGGAATGTTTGAGTCCTCTCCTATGTCAATGACAATAAATTCGACTAAAAAGGTTAAATTTCCCACTAGAACGGGTAGGTTGTCAGCAATTCCAACTGGGTGCCTAATGGTTTGATCAAAGAGTTGAACACTCATCTCTATTGGACTTAACTCACCTACTCCTAATCTCTTATATAATGAAAGAGGCATAACACTCACACTTGCACCTAAATCTGCTAGTGCATCATACATAACACAATCATTAAGTAGACAAGGAACAATAAATTCACCCGGATCACCCAACCTTGGTGGAGGTTTTGGTGGAACTGTCTTCACCGAGTTTATTTTTACGGTTTTTATTTCTTGTACTATCTTATTCTTCTTCTACTTTCCAGAGGTATCACAAACTTTATTACCTATTACTTGCTCATACTCAACTCCTTTTCTTGGAAACGGGATGGGTGGTCTGTATGGTGCCACCACTGGCTTTACATACTCGGGTGGTGGTGGTGTTGTAACTTCTTCATTGTTACTCACATCTAAAACCTTCCCATCTTCTTGTGCTGGTTTTTCAGAATTCGTTGAAACCATATTAACATTCTCATTTCGAGGATTTACTTCAGTATTACTCGGTAGCTTTCCTTGTTCCCTCTCACTCATCATGCTAACAAGAGTACCTACGTGTTTTTCTAGATTCAAAATGGATGCTTGTTGAATTCTTAGTGACTGATCAAACCTCTCATTCGTTTGGGTTTGAGATGTAATAAATTGTGTTTGAGATTCCATTAGCTTTGCCATCATTTCTTCTAGATTTGGCTTTTTCTCTTCGGTTTGTTGTAGTGGTTTATATAAGCCAGGTTTTTGTTGATTGAAAGTGTTAATTTGAGTTGGTTGGTTATTCGGACCTTGTTGGTTATACGAGTTATTGTTTGGCCCATTTGGATTGTAAAGAATGTTTTGATTTCGATTGAAGTTTGGCCTTAGAGTTTGATAATTATTTTGATAATTATTTCCCGGCCTTTGGTTCATGTAGGAAACATTCTCACGTTGTTCCATCGTTTGCTCAATGTGACAATCTTTCATTAAGTGTGGTCCACCGCATTGCTCACAATTGATTCGTATTGCGTGAATATCTTTATTCATCTTTTCCATTCGTCTTTCGAAAGCATCTATTTTTGCGGAAACGGAATCAAAGTCATGGCTAGAATTGCCTCTAGCCACTTTAGATGAACGAAAAATATCTTTTTCCTGATGCCACTCATGCGAGTGGTATGCTGTGTTATCAATAATTTTGTAAGCTTCAGTTGCGGTTTTCTTCATAATGGAACCACCAGCTGTTATGTCGATGTCTTTTCGTGTAGCAACATCGCATCCTTGGTAGAATATTTGTACTATTTGATAAGTGTCTAAACCGTGCTGCGGACATCCTCTCAACAACTTTCCAAATCTTGTCCACGCTTCATATAATGTTTCATTTGGATTTTGTGTGAACGTAACAATTTCTCCTTGAAGTCTCACAGCTTTAGATGCCGGAAAGAATTGTTTAAGAAAATTTTCAACTAAAACATCCCATGTATTAATCGCCCCTTCAGGTAACGATTCTAACCAATCTTTGGCTTCTCCCTTTAAAGTCCAGGGAAATAACATGAGATAGATCTGTTCATCCTCAACTTCTCTGATTTTAAATAGAGTACAGATCCTATTAAAGGTTCGAAGATGTTCGTTTAGATCTTCTTTTGGCGTACCACTATATTGGCATTGATTAGTTACCATGTGTAGGATTTTTCCTTTGATTTCATAATCTGGCGCATTAATATCTGGCATAATAATGGCGTGACCTTGGTCAGTGCGTGTGGCTCTCATTCGGTCTTCCATACTTAGAGGTTCCGTTACTTCCATAATTAAATTTGTTGAATCTTAATCACTAAAGGATTCTAATTTAACGGTTTATAGTTCAGGAGGAATGATTAGTATTTCAGGATCTTGGAATTGTCCTTGAATATCCTCTGGATTCTCAATTGTGAGGTCGGGTTCAAAAAATGGATTATCGAAAATTTGAATTGGAGTACTTGGTCGACTAGATGACGATTCTAAAGAAAAATCAACGGCGACAATGTTGGTTAGATGTCTTGATCGAGTTACAGGTGATGAACGTATGAAAGGTGGTGAACGTTTTGCTTGGTGCATTCACTGAATATCCTATTAGTTATAAAAATAAAAATTATATAAGTTATCAAATTAAAAGACTTTTCTGATTTTGCCCACATTTCGAATAGCCAATAGATGCAGCAGGTAGCCAGGACCCTTTAAATCGGAAGCCCACAACTCGCCACTAACAAATCCAACTATTACTACGAACCAGAAAATTTTGGATGTCTATCAATTTAACCGCTTAAAATAATTTTTCGTTGAAATTTTAGAGAAGAAATAGAAAATTCTATGTCCTAAAAACTAGAGCGTCGTGAAATAAGAAAGAAAAAGAGCGCGTCGGAAAACGTCGAAAAATAAAAGATAGAAAAATAATAAAAAGAACGTAGCGCGTCAAAACTTAAAAGTCTAAAAACTAAGAATTAAAAGTTGCGTCTAAAAGTATTAAAGCTTAAAAGAAATTTTATATCCAAAACGGCAATAACTTAAAAAGTACTAAAATTTATAAAACGGCGTCGCAAAATTCTAAAGCACCTAAATCTTAGTCTAAAGAAAAAGCACTTAAGGGATTTTACGGCAAATCCTAAAAATCTAGAAATATAAATAATTATGGTAAATACTAAATTTAAAACTAAGTACGAGCGAAAAATTATAAAATTACGCTTAAACGATAAAAATGATACGAAATATAAAAAGATATAAAAAGTGATAAAATTACTTATTTTTATAAAAATATTATTGTTATATTTATTTTATAAAAGTATTAAGTAAATATATCTAATAAAACTAATTATACTTAAAAATACAAATTAACTAAAACTAATACAAAATAATATAATAATTAACCCTAATTATAATTAATAATAATAATAATAATAATAATAATAATAATAATAATAATAATAATAATAATAATAATAATAATAATAATAATAATAAAAATAATAATAATAATAATAATAATAATAAAAACGTACCCCTAATTCGTTGACTAAGGTACAGGGGCTGTCAAATCAGTCCATGCGATTGCATGGATTGTCTGTAGGATTTTCATGCGGTCGCATGGCTTGGGTTTCCAGGTCTGTTTAGATGGGCTGCTACAGTGTCGGGCCGTATTCTTTTATATATATATTTTTTCTTTTTCTATTTTATAAATATATAAAGTATTTAAATAAAATAAATAAAAAATTATATTTTTACAAAAAAAACTACCTATTAGTTTTTGTAACTAAAAGAAAATACAAACTTTTTAATTTTTTTATATTTTAAACAACTCTTAAAAATATATATATTTTGTTTTTTCTTTTTATATTTTTGTATTTTTAATATTTAAAACGTATTTTTACAAAAAGAAATTAAAACTTAGTAAAAATCTTTTATATATATATATATATATATATATATATATATATATATATATATATATATATATATATATATATATATATATAGCGTTTCGCTTTCGGCGTTTATGCAGTCCCCGGCAGCGGCGCCAAAAACTTGATGTGTTAGCGGAGGTGTATACGAAATAGTTATATTTTTATTAGGAAATACTATTAAATACGATACAATTTTACACAAGTTATTTATTTATTTATAGAGTGGAAATACCTAAACCTTGCTACAACACTTATAGGCAGTGTACCTAATCGTACATTAGTGTAGTTTTTAGTAAGTCCGGTTCGTTCCACAGGGAGCTAGCCAAGTTTAACGCTATATTTTAAAAACTATATTTGTATAAAATATATATAATTATATATAGTAATATTATTATAAAAGGGGGTTTTTACCATTTAATAACCGGTTTGTCGATTTTAAATAAAGCGTAAAGATAAATGACGATAAAATAAATGACAGAATTTAAATTGCGATAAAGTAAATTGTAGTAATTAAAATGACAGTAAATAAAGGTACGATGAAATATGAAATAAAAGTATTATGCTTATTTAAACTTCCGTAATCATGATGTTTGACGTGTTGATTTTAATTTATTACCCGAATTAATTGTCCTTTGTCCTGGATTATTTGATACCTATTTGGTTTTTGTCCATAATAGTCCATCAATCATAATTATAAAATGCTCGTCAAATTAACCTTATTCCCGAAGTCAAATATTCCAACTAATTAGGGATTCGAACTATAACAAGGTTTTAATACTTTGTTAATAATTACATTAGGTTATCGACTGCGCGTAATCCAAGGTTTTAATACTTTGTTAACAATTACACCGATTATCCTTGTATGTAATCCACTCCTGTTTTAATGAGATATGAATATTAATTTACCCACTTGATCAGAATGAATAATCAATTACCCAACCCGAATAATTAATTAAATGATCGTAAAAGATGTCGTATAAACGTCACTAAATAGGACATACATAATCATTTTAATAATTATTAGATTAACTAATTTGAAGATAGGTTCGACAGGTTCCAATGAGTTGTCGCTCAATTAGACAATACCCCTTATCTATTAATAGTCATAGTCCAATGTCCACAAGTGTCGGTCTTTTGTCCAAACCTTAATTATGGTACAAAATCTAATAACCCCGTCTTAATTTTTAGTCTAACATCACGATTACTTTGGCTCAAATAAGCATAATAATAACTTAGTTACGAGACATTAATTTAAAAAGGAAGAACATAGCTTACAGTGGTGATTAATCGCGTAGCGTTGCACGGACAGAATTTCGACTTAAAACCCGTAAAACATTCTTGAAATAACCTTATTATTATTAACTTTAAATTAAAATTAAAATTAAAATTAAAATTAAAATTATAAATATAAGTGTGTGTATATATATATATATATATATATATATATATATATATATATATATTACAGATGAAGAGAAGAGAAAAAGATATCTATAATACATCGAATTCGTTGGCTTTTATAGATGTGGCCTCATAATTGAAGCCATGCGATCGCATGGAAATGCTTCTTCCAGGCCATGCGATCGCATGGCCAGCTGGATCCAGGTCAATCTCTTTTGTTTCTAGCTTGTCGACGTATTATTTAAATATATATAATATATAAATAATTTATATAATTATTTAAATATTATATTATATTCTTGTGCATAGTAGACTTGTAATTTTTAGTCCGATGCGTCATGCGTTGATAGTTGCCTTAGGTCCCGGTTCCGGATTTTCGAACGTCCTTGCGTACTATTTAATATCTTGTACTTTGCGTTTTGCGATTTGTAATTTCCACAAAAAATTATTTTCCTTAACTCCCAAAATCCGCGCAAGTCTTTAACTCACTTTTAGTGGCACTTTTGAGTGCACTATGGCTTTAGTGGCACTTTTCAGGCTTTAGTGGCACTTTTTCTTCAATTCTTTAATCTTCGTGCTTTGTCTTCACATTTATTTATTTAAACGATTACAACTTAAAAATAGAATAATTACAACTAAAAACTTTACATTTTGGGATGATATTGCGACTAAATAGATGTTCATTTGGAGCACTATCAAGAACTTTGCATACAACTGTTCTTCTCTAAGCATAGTCAATACCGAACGTAGATGCTGCTCGTGCTCTTCTCTGTTCTTGGAGTACACCAATATATCATCAATAAACACAATGATGAATTTATCGTATGGCTTACACACACGGTTCATGAGGTCTATGAACACTGCTGGTGCGTTCGTCAAACCAAACAACATCACTGTAAACTCATAATGTCCATAACGTGTTCTAAACGCTGTCTTCGGGACACCAGCTTCTTTGACTCTCAATTGATGATACCCGGATCTCAAATCAATCTTCAAATAACAACTGGATCCCTGCAGCTGATCAAATAAGTCATCAATCCTCGGTAGCGGATACCGATTCTTGATTATCAACTTGTTCAATTCTCTATAGTCGATACACAATCTCATTGACCCATCCTTCTTCTTAACAAACAAGACTGGAGCTCCAGCTCAGAAATTCATAGCTATGTAACCTACCTTCTAGCACCTGTCACAAATTAGGGCATTACAACTCTGATGTTCTTCACCACTGGAAGCTCTTGTAGTTCTAAAGGTGTAAGTCCGTATATTGTACGCGTAACAGGTGTAGCTGCTGGCACTAAATCAATCCGAAATTCGGCCTCACGGTGGGATGGACGTGTAACTTCAGGGCAATCTCTAATAGTCGGGACATATTTGGGTCTCTTAAATGTCGATTCATCTTTACTCACATGTGTCAAAGTTGTGAGACATTCTCATCTCATGTACTTATGGACCTTCGAGTAATTAGTGTGACATGACGGTGTACTGATCTCCTCTTCGTACACCATTATCATCGGGGAAAGGAATTAGAATAGCCTTCTGGTTGTAGCTGCCTTGGTTGTATCGTCAGATAACCAGTTTGTTTCAACCACGAGGTTAAAACATTCCAGTTTAATAGTTCTCTAGAGTACACGTTGTCTAAGGAAGGTACAGGTTTATAAACGTCGTGACCAATTTCTCTGGCGTTAAAGCTTCTCTCAGCACCGGTGTTGACAGCATATATAAACATTATGGTTGATGAGCGAGAACCAAGGTTGGAGAATTCGGATCTCGGAGAGATCTCGTTTGGATCTTTTTAAGGGGATCTCGGCATCTCGGAATAATCTCCGGGAGATCTCGGACGTTGACTTTATAGTTTTTATTTTTATAAAAAAAATACATAAAAACATAAATATATGTATATTTATATACTTTTTTACTAGATTTTACAAAAATATCTGAGAAATGAGCGAGAATCTTAAAAATTACGAATTTTACAAGAAAATCTTACAAATTAGCAAGAAAATCCGAGAAATCGTGGCTTTGACTAAGTTTGACCCCGTTGACCAATAAATCTCAGGAGATGAACATCTCGTCTCGGTTGCCTTCTTAAAATGAGATCTTCGGGAGATTTACAACACTGGCGAGAACGTGATGATTTTCATGGAAAACGAAAATGAACAAGGTGTAATGGCAACTCAAACAAAATCTGATATTTAATCGAAAAGGGTTGGTACAAACTCCCAGACGGGTGTGTCTCGCAGGAACAGATGAAGTGTAGTTCGCGTCGATGTGTTCAAAGTTGGTTGGTAATGTTTGTGGGTATAATGAAAATGATTGTCACTTAAGAATAGTATGTTGAAACAAAATGATGAGGGATATGGTAACGCGTAGTATTACTAGTAGCAATGAGTGGTGGAATTAGCGATAAGTAGCGATGGGTTGTGATAAGCAGTGATGATAGTAGTGATGTATAAGTTGTTAGATAGCATGCTCACATCATAAGTATATGCACATGTACTCTAATGCACCCAATAAGGCATAATGGTCTTCAGTCGGTAGGCTCGTGTTGGAAAACAAAATCATGGACGGCGGATGGCTGAATGATAGGTAAGTTGGTAATCGAGTGGACAATATCTACTACGTATTGTGCGGGCAGTTATCAAGAATTCCTCCTCTAAAGACGTATCAGAAATGAGTTGTGATGCACGTTAGTGAGTAGTAAAACGCGGAGTTGTTGGTAGTGTCGAGTATTACTTAGTAGTGGTAAGCAGTAATGAGTAGTATTGAGTAGTAGCAAGTAGCAAGGGGTAGTAGTAAGTAGTATTTAGTAATGAAAAGCAGTGAGAAGTAGTGATCAGTCATGACTAGCAGTGAGAGGCGGCGTTGATTAGTAGTTATCAGTGATAAATAGTACTGAGTAGTGGTATGAGATGACGAGTGTGTTCAAGTAGTGTCTTAGTAGTGACAAGTAGTGATTGGTGGTGACATACAGTGTCGAGCAGTGATAAGTTGGGTCAAGATCACAAGTTACTTACAAGCTATATTAATAATTAATTTGCACATGGTAAGTTTCTTCTCACATTCGGGGTTATACGGTTTGTGTTCTAAACGTTGTCTATCTAGGTAACCTACTTGACTCGGCCCCAATTCCTTATTTCACGATGTCGGAACTTCTATATGAGTTACCGTAATGTAATCCCGATCATTACATTACGCTATCTCACATTTCCATTTGACATCACTCCATAAGTTCAAGATGGCGTAGTCAACTTAATTTAGTTAAATCTGGATTCGTGTGTACGTATGTGTTTCGTAATATAGTATATTTAGTCCAAGTCCATGTTGTATGGTATAAGGCGTATATGTATGTGGTGTAATGTGTAGCCCTACATGTAGCATTGTGAAGCAAATAGTGCAGGTATGGTGTATGAAAGTCGTCCAAGACACCCGGCTATAGACTAGACTTCACTAATGCGCCCTACGATTAGACACACTAATGTATCCTAGTTCCATATAGCCACAGCTCTGATACCAAATGTAACACCCCGTTAAAATCCATTTAACAGAATGTTAACTCTGGTCCCAGTGCTTGGCTTGACTTCTACGTAACGACAATATTCTACAGCGGAAGCAATTAATACATGAGAATAAAACACGTAAAAATAGGTCAACAAATAATGTTGGTGAATCTACAGGTTTAAAAGTATAACAGTATCTGAAAAGCAGTTATCAGAAAAATAGTTTAGTTTCCTTGACCACGAGATGTTTGCATAATCTGAGCACCTGA
This sequence comes from Rutidosis leptorrhynchoides, assembly GCF_046630445.1. Classification (NCBI taxonomy): domain Eukaryota; kingdom Viridiplantae; phylum Streptophyta; class Magnoliopsida; order Asterales; family Asteraceae; genus Rutidosis; species Rutidosis leptorrhynchoides. Next base: position 153,999,273 of record NC_092338.1, on the reverse strand, counting down.
ATACTAGCAATGACCCGAGTATAGAAGCCACTATACCCGCCTTACCTCGTAAAATGTTATACACTTGTTCAAATGTATTTAATGTTCAAAGTAAATGCACCACAGTTTTTATAGTGGGTGAGGTTGTCAACCTAACGGATCCGTCCATCTAAATTGTGCTTACACCGATGGTATTAAAAGTATTCAAGCTAGAGGCTTTTTGAACAAACTCAATATGCATATATAGTACTCATGTCAATACAAAAGTATTTGAAAATGTAAGTATAACAGCGTGTATTCTCATCCCTGAAAACATGTAAAAAGGGGGACTGTAGACTCACCTTTGAATAAAGCTCGGATTGAAAAGTGAACAATTAACTTGTACGGTTTATAGCCAAGTAATGCAACCTAAGTATACGTATTTAGGTTGGTCAATATTTGAATCTTAAATAAGTGTGGTTTCATAGTGTACGTTGTCTTATTGCTCAACTCGACGCGTTCAAGGTAAAAGTCAACTATATCATGCAAGTCAAACAAAGTCAACCGAAGTCAAACCGAAAGTCAAACTTGGTCAATGTGGTCAAATAAAGTCAAAATCAGTAGGTTCATGTCAAATATTGGTCAACATGTCAAACCTAAGTCAAACAATATGTTTTAGGTCATGAATGATCATTTTCACAATTTCAGTTTATCGTTACGCACAAAGTTCATGAACACGTAGCATACTTAGCACATTGTATCATAGTACAAAATTCAAGTAAACATGAAAAACTCCAGATCATAAATATACTTAAAATTGATTCCAAAAAGTCCGGCCAGGGACTCATATGACAATTAAACTTCAGGAATCAGAAGGGATACATTTGGGGTTTGCCAAGTCAGTTTCTGACTGCGCACTGATTTCATTTTGGCTATAACCGGAGTTAGGAACATGCAATTGATAAAAGACCAGTGGCCATAGTTCAAGGAAAAATTAAAGTAACACATATCAAAAATCTAGCAACTTTTTTTTAGCCAATTTGTACAGTTTATTCGTGCAAGTTGAACATTCAGTTTTCAGCTCAAATCAAAATTCACATAGAGTATGGCTCTTTTGTGCCTAATGCATAAGGTTTCAGAGATTGACATAAACTAACTATAAGTCACATATAATGTTAAGTTTCATTTTCCAAAAGCATACATGCTCATGAAATTCTCACAATCCACAGAGTACAAAACCGTGAGCAAATTACATATTCGATTCTCATTTAGTTAGTCATATTCGCACGCGATTATCCGAAGATATAGATACAATTAGCCTATGATATCCACATGAAAGATGAATTAATTTTTTTCTACTTTTCAAATATGCAAAGCTTTAATCACAGAAGTTAATAAATTTTATCATACAAAGTTATTTTCATGCAAGTGCTGTATAAAACTACTTTTACACTAATTCAAGCATATCTCGGGCTATACATAAGCAAACGACATGATATCCTAGTCTAAATTGAGTGTTTTTAAATTATATTTCCATTGGTATAAGTCTCACATGCCAATTCATTGTCTAACAATTCCAGATTTCTGATCAAGCAACAAAAACACAACGATAATTCAAATTGACATAACTTAATCATACGAAAACGAAATCAAGCGAATCCAAAGCCTAAACTCAATAGTTTTACGCAAGGAATCTGATTATAACATAATAATTAACATTTGAAAAACTTAATTTTTCTGATCATGCAAAAACAAATTCGTTTTTAAACCCTAGCGCATCAAACAATCAAAATAACGATAACGATTAACACGTACGCGTATAGACTTGAGCAATTGACAACATAACTATGAAACTCTTATAAAAATCAGATTTTTAAGATTAGGGTTTATGTGATACCTTTGATCGCGAAATTAATTATACCAACGCGTAGAGAACGATGTGAATTGAAACTTTCGTGTAGAACATTTTATCTAATTGTGAAAAATTGATGGGATGGTATGGTGATGGTTGGTCGTCGATGGGAGGAAGAAGGAGAGGGAAGTCGACTGCCTCTTCTTTTTGTTAGGGTATTATGCAGTAGAATTAGATTAGGTTTATTCTTAAATAGTTAGGGCCTATTACTAATTAACATGGATTATACACTAGTGGCCCAAATTAGTAAGTAAAGGGGTGTGAGGGTGGGTCACGGACGAATGGCCCAAGTGGGGTATTCCCAGGCTCTTGTTTTGCAATTCCGTGTAATCGTGGTCCGTTTTAAGTGTCGTTTAGTCGTACCGAAGGCCCGGAACGCTAACCCGATCGTTAAACGCAACCAATCGCTTAATTTATTAAAAACCCAATAAATTAAATATTTTAAAAAGTTAATAATTAATAAAATTAATTATTAAAATAAACCCGAGCGTTTCGTTGCTCAAAAAGCTATTATCAAAATCGTATCGTTTTTATCGTATTTCATTATCTGAAATATTTATTTGAATTAATATCAACCCATATTAATTATTGTAACCCATTAAGATCAAGTATGCATTTATTACACACAAACACATAAAAGTTAAATAATTGCCGTTAAATAAACTAACAGAAGGTTAACGGAAGTAACTGAAATATCAGGGCTGTTACACTTGGTACAGTGTAGGGAGATTTCATAATAAAGGGAATATGCCACATTAATTATTAAGTATGGTTACCGATGCGCTCAACAACTTATAGAATACTTTTATACACTTGCGAGTGTACATATATTTATAAGCGGAAATCTTGTGGTCTATTAAAATATTGAAATGATTGTTATGACAAACCTATGAACTCACCAACCTTTTGGTTGACACTTTAAGCATGTTTATTCTCAGGTATGAAAGAAATCTTCCGCTGTGCATTTGCCCATTTTAAAGATATTACATGGAGTCATTCATTTCATATAGAGTTCAGTACCTCGCAATGGTACCAAATGTTGAAGACTTCGTCCGGATGGATTAGGACGGGTTGTTAAAGTTGGTATCAGAGCGTTGGTCGTAGCGAACCAGGTCTTGCATTAGTGTGTCTAACTAGTAGTTGTTAGGATGCATTAATGAGTCTTGACTTTGACTTAGTAGTTGTTAGGATACAGTAATAAGTCTGGACTTGAACCTGGTCTGCATGTCAAAAGTTTTGCTTACCGTCCATTGTTAAAGTATATCTACCTATCGTTTTCAGTCTCGACACGTCTTATTGCAATTATTGCATAGATGGTGTACAGACGAATTTATATCTTATCACATTAAATCTCGTCTGACACGTTTCCTTAATTCCCTCCGTAATCTACGGGATCTTCTGTACTATATATAAGTATTCTATGTAATTAAAATATCATCCGACATCCGAAAATTATTTCATATCGAAAACACTTTATCTAACCGTACAAGACGGAACTCGCAACTAGTTCAAATTCCTTAGATTCCGACAGCTATTCCATTATGGATTTCGACTCGAGCTCCGAAGACAGTGTAACCGGAATGAATCAACCAATTAGCCATCATCAGTTTTGGATGAATTGGGGATGGGTTCGTAGCCTGTTTAATCATTGGAGACAAGAAGAAGGTGATCCCTTCCATCCACCACATTCCCCTCTTGGCGAAGAACCTGAAGCACTTACCGGCGAACCTGTTCGTAATACCATTTTCTCTCTCATTTCCAGAGTATCTCGTCATGATTATATACTATCTCGAATTCTAGATCTTATTCATCCGCTCATCCGAACCGACAATCACCCTGGTGTAATAGAAGAAGTCAACGAGCTTCGCGCTCGTGTAGTGGCTTTGGAGAATATGGTGCAAAGGTTACAAGCACCAGCAGCATCACCGGCAACAACGGTACCACCATCATCAACACCAACGGTGCCATTACCATCAACAACCACATCCGCACCGCAAACCTCAACTTCACGATCTGTCCCACGAGCATCAACGTCATACGCACCGTAGATACCAATGAGTACCAACAACAACAACCGATGAAGTATTAATCTATAACATCATTGGAGAAGCATTATGTGGCAATTATATAATCTCCAAGGTCTTAGAGATTATTTATTCTAGCTCAAATCGAAAAGCAAATGAGATTAATATTATATTAACTCATTAAATCCATGATTACATCTGAAGAAAATATATATGTAGGTATATTTTCATAAAGATTGTAATTAAAAATTCTTTTGTACAAACTGTTAATGGTGAAAATATTTTAACGGGTAGGTAATACTCGAAGAATATTTAAATTTCACATTAATAAGTTACACTGTACATTCTTCGAATCTGATTCAACAGTCATTTACTATCCTACTTACATCCACAAGATATACGAATCCGTTCACCACAAAATAACTATTTTCATTCAATTTCATATTTGGATTTTGACTTACCAGAATTCAACAAGTGGCATAATGAAGAAAACATTGGACAAAAATAAAATTTGTTAGAAACAAACAAATTAACTATGAGAAATTTTGTTAAGAAACCACGCTAACAAAATCCTAGCTAACTGTTCCTAGCTAACTGTTAATTCCTTATTATATTTAATTATCGCAATTTATTTATCGTAATTTTAATTCTCGCAATTTTATCGTCATTTAATTTATGTTATTTATTTTACGCACTTTATTTATCGTCATTTAAATACTGTTATTTACGTATTTAAATATCGGGACACGTATACAAAGTTTTGACATATCATATCGACGTTATATATATATATATATATATTATTTGGAATAACCATATGCGGTAATGATCGAGTTAGCTATACAGGGTTGAGGTTGATTCTAAAATAATATATATATACCTTGAGTTGTGATCGAGTCTGAGACATGTATATAATGGGTCACGACACGTATTAATTAATTTGAATATTATATATTAAACTATATATGAATTATTGACTTACTAACTGTGGACTACTTACTGTGAACTACTGACATTGGACCATTAAATGAATTAAAATATTGATTATAACATATGAAACTAAAACATTTCTTCAAGTTTGCCACTTGATTTCATCTTAAACATCCTTTGTATCTTGACGATCACAATCAGCGTTTAATCATCTAAAAACCTTAAATATTCTTGAAAACCCTCGGTTTGATAACCGATAATCCAGATCCGTTAACTTTAAAAATGCTGACGAAGTAGCATGATGTAGATGGTCTAAATACCAAAAGTTTGATAATAAAGAATGGAATGTTGGGAACGCTCGATAGAAAATTTGGTACTGAAAAACGGTTTGAGCTAACCATGAAAGAGATCAAGGACAAATACATGGACCAAACCCTATATTCAAAGAATCCAGGTAATTCTAGATCCGATGAAACCTTCAACGAATATCTTGCTCCGTACTCATGTTAAAATCTTGTGGAAAATCTTTCTTCATCAACCTTCGAACTTAGAAATTCCAAAATATCATCATAAATACCCTCGATATTTCTGAGGATATTTTCATAAGTGTTCTTGTCCGAAATTATATACCTCTTCGTGCTTTCTGTATTACCTTATATTGAAAACTTCTGTAAAATTTAAATATAATTACGAATGAATTCTGGAGAAGTGTTAAGAGTTTGAGCATGAATTAGTATAATATAATGACACTTGGCCAACATGATTATATTACAGTAAGTCATGCTGGAAGTTCTAATGAAACATGATGATTCACAGATCATAACGTCATCATGTGCCATGTTACACGACTCGCTCAATCTGTTCAATATCCGAACATATCAAGAAAATATATTCTTGATAGTTCTATACTCAGTGAATCTGGTAATTTGACAAATCAAATCGTGAGAATACATTCCTTCGTGCTTAGAACATTATAATCATTCGAAACTCTATATCTACGAATTCTGGACCATTATTCGCTTGACTTAAAGTCGGGGAGAGAAAACAAGAGCATAGAGTTACAAAATACAAGGACAAATATAAAGCCCAACAACAACACCGAAATCACAAACCGTGCACATCAATGTGTATAGCAACATAAATACACGGAAGAATGAAAAACATTATAACCCTAAGGTAATAGTAGAAGTTAACAGAATCCTCCGGTGGAAGTTGGAAAAGGAGAATGATTGATGCGACAGTCAGGATAAGGAAAAGGATCAGAACTGGGTTAAGCATTGTTACAATATTTAGAAATATGGATTAAAGAAGAAAGTATAGGAATGGTGAGAATAATGAAACGGTAGTGGATAATTTATAGTGAAAATATCGGACAGAGCAATCGAGGTAGATCATCGCATTTAATTAAAAAGATCCTAATTTCCTTAAATTCCGAAGACTCAGATCTTATTTAGATTTCGAAGATTTCCTTAATCCCTTGAATTCCGGAAATTCAAACAAGACAACGTCAAAAGATTAGACGGACCTTATTTTCTAAATTCAAACGTGACAACGTCAAAAGTTAAGACGAGCTTTATTTTCTAGATTAACTCTTTAAGTGATAGCTTCATTCGTACGCTTCGAGAAATCAAATTGTCTTATCCTTATTACTCAATGGTGATAAAAATTTATTTATCAACTCATATACATCAGGAAAACATTCTTATTGTTAACCATGACCATCTCGATCAAATTTCGGGACGAAATTTCTTTAACGGGTAGGTACTGTGACGACCCAGAAATTTTCGACCAAATTTAAACTTAATTCCTATATGATTTCGACACGATAAGCAAAGTCTGTAAAGTTGAATCTCAAAATTTTTGAACTATTTTTATGAATTCATTTGACCGTTGACTATTCCCGACGACTCACGATACGATTGCTTGTAAATAGATATGCATATAATTAAACGTATATATATATATATATATATATATATATATATGAAATATATAATTAATTGATGATAACATGTATATTGTTATATATTAGAGTGTATAATGTTCAATATATGTTATTATATAATATGTAATTAATAAGTATTACATAAGATTTATAAATTTAATTTAATTACAAAGTTAAAATATAGTCGTTATAGCAATATTATTACTTGCATTATTATTATTAATACTAATATCAATATTAGTATTATTATTACTAATATAATTATAATTAATAAAATTCTAATAACCTTAGGGTTACCAAAATAAAGATTTTTAAATATAAAAATTATTATAAGAATAAGTGAAATTAAATAAATTATTAGTATTATTATTTTCAAAAATTATCATTTTTATTAAATATCATTAATATTGACATCACTCTTATTTTTAGTGATATTTTGATTATTATTATTATTATTATTATTATTTCTGTTATTATCATTATTAGTGTTTTTTATATATTATTAACTGTATTCTTCTTAACTTATTTATATTACATAAAATTTATATAAAACGCGTATGATATGTTAATGATCGACATCAGATACAATAATGCAGATAGAAACAAAATCAGTTAGGCATCCTTTTCAATTTCATTTTTTCTTCTTCTTATATTCCCTATCTGATTGTTTAATTCTGTCGATCCCATATCTTCTCTATAAAACAACTAAAAATCGATTCAGGTTTACACATCAATTATTAAATTACCCACTTTAATTTTATTCTGCTGTAGAGTGAATTAAAAAAAAAAAGAACTATGCAGCAGCTGTTACCCTGCCACGATAGCTTTTAATCCAAAGATCGAATTTCGAATTATCATCAAAATCTAAAAACGCAGTTGTGTTAGGAATCCTTTGGGCGAACTATCTGTAAAAATTCAACTCTTAATTCCTCAAACTGATTATGAATTTCGGAGTCAAAATTTTTAAATAAAAAGTCAAACATTTGAATTTGAATCAAATTCGAGTGATCTGATATGTTTCAAGTAAAATTGATAATTTATAAAGTTTCCATGAATGATTTGTAACATAACTCATGTTATAACCATAAGCTTAAAACATCTAGAAATCAAAAATCGATTATTGAGTTGTTTATTTTTTTTTTCACGAACAGCTCAACTGTTTCTGTTCTTTCTGTTATTTAATTTTGTTCGATTTCTATTAATACAATTCAATTACCAATGGTTATATATTACTACTGAATAATTTAAATAAGCGTAATAATTGAATTGAGAAGTTTTGGTCTTTGGTTGATTTCGGTTTAAAGATGAAGAAGAAAATGGAAACGATTTAATATGGGTTTTATATGAAAGGTTGTATTTAATCAGAAAGACAAGCCAACTCAGCTGGTTTGGTGCATTTCGGTTTAGCGAGAGGTTACGGGTTCAAGCCCGGCTAGTGGCAACTATTTTTTTTAAAGCATTTTGAGGTAGTTTTACGAAACTAAAAATCTTTATTATTATTATTATTATTGTTATTATTACTAACATATAAATTATTATCATTAATATTATCATGATTTTTATTATTATTATTATTATTATTATTATTTTTATTATTATTATTATTATTATTATTATTATTATTATTATTATTATTATTATTATTATTATTATTAGTATTATTATTATTAATATTATTATTAAGATTATGATTATTATTATTATTATTATTATTAATAATAATATTATTATTAATAATAATAATATTATTAAGAAAATAATAAAACTTATTATTATACATGTATCATTTTATGATTATTTAGTATTATTATTACTAGTATTATAATTATTATTAGTATTACAATTATTATTATTATTATTATTATTATTATTATCAAAATTATATGTTTCATAATCATTATTATTATTATCATTATAAGTATTATTATTTATATTATAATGAGTAATATTATTATGTAATTACTCAAACTATGATTATAACTATCATTCACAGTAAAATTAATATTTTTACAATTATTATTATTAATACCATTATTATAGAATTATTACTAACATTAATATCTTTATTAGTAATATTATAACTATTATTTTGCAAACAAAAGATTTTTATATAAAAATATTTAATAACCATAGCCCAAATATATAAATAATTTTATTTAAAATACATAAGATGAAAATATAATGAAATAAATAAGTTATTAATATAAAAATTATATCACTAATAATATATAAATTTGTTCGATTACGATTATACGTTTTAATATATATACAAATGATATAGGTTCGTGAATTCGAGGCCAACCATGCATTGTTCAGTATCGTCGTATGAATATTTTTACTACAAAATATTGTATCGTAAGTTTCATTTGCTCCCTTTTTAATTGCTTTTGCAATATATATTTTTGGGCTGAGAATACATGCGCTGCTTTTATGTTTGACGAAATAGACATAAGTACTTAAAATATATTCTACGTTGAGTTGTACCACCTTGCATATCTTCCCTAATAGCTTGGCAACTAATATTTACATGTTGTAAGAACATGTAAGCGCGAATCCTATTGATAGATCTATCGGGTTTGACCACCCCAACTGGGCTAGTCGCTCTAGTATCGTAAACGGTTGCATAGTACTTTGTTTTTACTACACTTGGTACAGTGTAGGGAGATTTCATAATAAAGGGAATATACCACATTAATTGTTAAGTATGGTTACCGAAGCGCTCAACAACTTATAGAATACTTTTATACACTTGCGAGTGTACATATATTTATAAACGGAAATCTTGTGGTCTATTAAAATATTGAAATGATTATTGTGACAAACCTATGAACTCACCAACCTTTTGGTTGACACTTTAAGCATGTTTATTCTCAGGTATGAAAGAAATCTTCCGCTGTGCATTTGCTCATTTTAAAGATATTACATGGAGTCGTTCATGGCATATAGAGTTCAGTACCTCGCAATGGTACCAAATGTTGAAGACTTCGTCCGAATGGATTAGGACGGGTTGTTAAACTTAGTATGTTATTACGGTATGAGTACGTATAAAGGCCTCGAAAGTTGGGATCTTAATCGGGCCGACTATATATTGGGCGATTTGATTTGATAGATTTAAGGTAATGTTGAACGGGACATTCACGTATGGGCCGGTGTGGTGAATGGGGTTAAGTTGTTTAAGTGACTTGCAAATACAAAGGTATACGAGTGATGCTAACGTGAAGACTAGAGAATGAAGTTTCTTATATTAAGAGTTTTGATTTGTATTGCTTTATATGTAGTTGAGTTGCGTTCTAGTTTTTTAATGGGTTTCATGGCGTTTTATGGCGATTAATGTTTTAACACGTGGACAAGTTCAATGTAAGTCCATCGTGCCTATCTTTGTAATCTTCAATTTTTCACTTTTCCGTGAAAAATTGCTTTCTATTTTAATTCTGTTTTTTGCCAAAAAAAAAAAAAAAAAAAAAGCCACAGTCCAGTGTACGCTTGAATTGTTATTTTTTAACTTTATATTTATTTTTTAAAATATTTTAAAATAGCCTAAAGACTGTTTTGAATATTTAACCACTTTTATTTTGCTGATAACTAATGATACACATACTTGATCATCCTTTACATGTGCATCACACGTGGCTGATATGTGCTTATCTCACGCCTAGCCACCAAATTTCTTTGAAAATAATACACGTGTACTGCTTGTGCGTATCGAACGTCCAGCGCTTCACGACCCATTCGCGCAAGGAATCTGCGCAATTTCATTTGCGGCAGAAAATGACAGCTGGACAAAAGTGGTAGCACACGATCTCGCCAAAATACAACTTTATCAGCTTTTCTGATCAATAGTACATCCCGACAAAAAGGATGTCCCCTTTATCCTATTACGTGACAATAAAGGACAAAGAGACTCAACTAAAAATAGGGCACCAAACCCTACGTAAAGACATCATCTATACACACAGATACACATGTATGTATTACATGTATGTGTGTATGTGATATTATTATTCTCACTAAGCGTAAGCTTACCCTTTCGTTGTATACCTCTTTTATATATTAAAGTGTGGACAATGGTAAACTGTTAATGTAATCTATTAATCTCGGTGGATAGCTTACTAGCTTGGAGTTGCTTTTGACATATAGGAAGACTTGACTTGTAATGGATGCCATGGTCGGGTAGTTAATCTCGGTAGACATACTCTAGTACTTGTGTCAAATGGTTGTTGATAAAATGGGTCAAAAGTATATCTTTGTTAATTAGTGGTTGTCTAATACCCAAGGTTATAAACACTAGTGTATTATGTGTCGAAGTGTTGTTTGATGTAATATTGACTTTAAAATAGGTTGTTTTGGATTTTAAGTGATTGGAGATCTTTTGGGTGTGTTGTCTTCGGTCAAAATACTTAAAAAGTTGCTGATTAGTGGTGCAGGTCTACTGTGCTCCACGCAGTAAAGAATAAACCAGCAACAGTCCAGTTTCAGTCTCACTGCGCGCCGTACAGGATTTGGCGTGCCGCGCCGTACAGTGTAAAAACAAATCGCGTTGTTTTCATAAAATGTGTCGAGGGTCGTTTCACGATGAGGTTTCTGTTGTATAAGTGTCAAATCCCGTTTCGGATTTTTCTTATCAAGCTTTTGAAGATTTGATGGACAATATGGAAGGAGTTACTAAGGATGTGGTAATTTGTTCTTCTTCAAGTGGTCCTCCGAATGTTTCTTCTAAACCTAAAAAGGTTCCTAAGAGGCGGTCGGTTCAAGGTTAGGAGATGAAGCGTTTCACGGAATTCGCAAACGATATTTGAGGTTCTTCTCTCGTTGGATGGCTTGACGATGGTTTATAATCTTGCGTTGTCGTTGATTGGCTGCCTTCTTTGTGTCAAATTCTTTTCTTAGTTGTTGTGTTTGTGTTTCATTGTCTATCGGTAGTTCTAAGTTTCTGTATGCAATTTCTTTTCTCGGTTTTGTCTAGTTTAGCTCGGATGTTTATTTCGATGTTTGTAGTTTTTAAGGCTTCATTCTTTGACGAAGTTTTGGAAATAGTTATAAACTTTATTTTTTCTTTAAAAAAATAACTTACTTGTAATCACAACCTTGTAAGTTACGGAGTATTATAATTTCTCTCCTAAAATTGGATATAATCGAAACCTTCACCGGGTCTCATAGGACTCGAATGATTGGAAGTTTGGAACTAGAATTCATGATGCATATTGCAAATTCTACAAGGATATAAAAAAGGACAACGTACAAGTCCAAGATGCAATAATTTGTCGTGCTATTTATATATTTTAGACACTGAATTGCTTGGAAGTAAAAGAAATGACACCTCATCTCTTTTTCCTCTTACGTGTAAATCCCGTTAACCACAAATTATATTATATTATATTATATTATATTATATTATTATATTATATTATATTATATTATATTATATTATATTATACTATATTATACTATACTTTTATATACTAAACCTCCTCCTATTTTTTGTCGTTTCAGTTTTAACGAATTGTCGTTTTGAGTTTTCGTTCACACTACAAATGGTCCTCCAACTTTCGCACAAATTACACAACAACCCCTCAACCTTACATTTTTTCAGGGGTAAAAACCATAAATTTATAATTTAATTAAAATAAAAAAACCTCACTCCACCCGAATTTATAACGGGCCCTATCTTCTCGCTCGGTGCGAGTTAAATTTTTTCGAGGCCACCGTTCAACTCGAAAAAATCTCACGAACCCAACGGGACTAACTATATGCAAAACGGACATCGTTAAAAAAACACTAAATAACGGCCCTATATTCACGCTCGGTGCGAGTTAAATTTTTCCGAGACCACCGTTCAACTCGAAATAATTTTACGAACACAACGCGATTAACTATACGCGAAACGGACATCGTTAAAAAAATAAATATTTCGGGCTATATTACATACATATATATACATATACAACACGACTAACTATACGCGAAACGGACATCGTATATTCAAATTGGACCGCGCGTCGAATACAACCGCAGCAACGCGCGGTCGGATTTTTTCTAGTTACTATTATAACCAGTAATCTCCACTTTAACCTTTGACATTGTAAGTCCCTCGATTTTAAATTTATGCACCTACCACTTAAAGTATCGGGTTATCTGCACAATTGTTTTTTTAAACAAAACTTCAAAGTGTAGCCTACGAAAGATTGAACTTCAGTCTCCACTACTAAACTACCCCACTGAAGTTATCTGCATAATTAATGATCAAGCATATTTTTACTAAGGTTAGAAACATATTTGAGTGCAATAAAGAAGTTTTTAGGTTCAATGATTCTAACCTTCCGGTCCGATTATCGTGAATAATTTTAGCCGAGATGAAGATCTCGTAAGGGTGGTCAATGGCTAAGTGTCGGCCGACGAGGCGGAGTCGATTGATGTCGATGAAAAACCTACACAGACTACAACAACAACAACAAAACTCAATACCACATGAGTGATGTATGGGGGGAGGTGAGATGTAGACAATCCTTCCCCTAACCGAGAATACAAAACAAGTTATTTCTCCACCGAGAGTGAAACACTCTCAAAAGTAGAGAAAATCATCTCACTCTCTATTCAACGGATAAAGAGATTGTTTCCGAGTGGACCTCCGGCTAATAAGTAGAAAATTTTATTTTATTTATTTTATTATTATTTTTTATAATAGTAAAATAAAAATAAAATTAAAATAAAATTGAGACGCTATGAAAATAGTAGAATCAAATTTCCATTGGTTTTAAACCTGCATGGAAATCAATTTAGGCTCTAAACGTCAGTCAAAACGCCAAGTCTTGTGATCGTATCAGTTGATTTGGATAAAGGGTCTCCTTTATTTATGTAGGTAACTAGGATTTTTTAGAAGGTTTATGGGTCGCTAGCAGACGAAGCTCAAATGAAAGTCCACATAGATGCCTAGCTATGCGTATCATCATTGATGCTCTTGCCGTTCGTTGGAACCTATCCGCGAAAGGTATAGACATTAATTCTATTGTGTGTCCTTTATGTTCTAATGGGGTCGAAAGCCGAGATCATTTATTTTTTGATTGTTCGGTGGCGAGAAGTATTTGGCACAATATCAGATTATGGCTAGATTGTAACATGCCTTGTTTTTCTTCATGGGATTCCTTTTTAGTTTGGATCGAGGGGGTTCGTTTATCTACTTCGTGTCAAAGTCGGATCGTGGCTATCATGTGTACTTCGTTATGGGCTTTATGGCGATACCGTAACGGTGTTGTTTTTAACGAGTCGTTTTGTAATCTTAGTAGTTTATTTGATGTTATTAGAAATCTTGCTTTTCGTTGGATTAAACATATGAGTCATTTAGTTTCAAATTGGAACTTGTGGCTATCTATGCCATAGTAATCCTCCCTTAGCGTCCTGCTAGGGAGCGTTTGTTTTAGTTTGTTACTCCATATAAAATTCTTGGCCGTTAAAAAAAAGAAGATTGAATTGTTTATAAGACCTTATCTAATCAAAATGAATTAAACGATAGTACTTGTGATTTTGGTTTATGAATTACAAGATTGTCTCAATCACACATATTATTTTACACAATAGTGTTGTATCTGTGGAGTGTTGTACCCGTGTAACACAACTGAGAGTGACAATGAAGGTAGTGGTGCCCGAGCGAAAATGGTTACGTGCAAGTAGGAAATATATGTTTACAAAGTGAGATTGATAAATAAGGTTCCGTTTGATTCAAAGAATCTCAAAGAAATTTGATGAAATTGAAATTGAATTCCTTAAATCACTCCGTTTAATTAAGATATAAAATAATATAATTTGAACTTTATAATGTACATTTGTAATAAATTATGTGGAAGAGCGAATATTATATAAGGTAATAAGGTATAATCATCAAAATGCAAAATTAACCTAAAACTAAAGGACTCAACTGTAAGAAAACTTAAAATAGTGATAGTGTAACGACCCAATTTTTTCGACTTTTAATTGTATTTATTTTTTTACGAAACTGCGTATTTGTGCGTACTGTGATAGATTATTTTCTGGGATCATTAATTATGTTAATTACTTTCGTTAATGCCTTACTACGCGTTTTTAAGTACTAGGTTACTTAACGTGATCCTTGATTGCATTTACGACCGTTAGTGTCACTTAAGGATTAAAACGAGCTACGAACTTGGTACACGTTAAACTTTTGTCATGATTGGGATATTATAGCTACGTAAACTTGATTGTTATTTATTAATAACAATTACTTGATTTTATGGTTCCTTAATTATGCTTAGTGTTTACTAAGGCTTACTAGTCACCCTAATGGACTTTATCTTAGTGGACTTCCAAGGCCCACTCTACTTACTTGATGGGCTCACTTAATGGACTAGTTAATGGACTAATTTAGCCCATTAAGCATAAGACAAAATCCAATTAGTTAATTAGACAAGATTAAGCATGCTTGGTACCATATACTTACACTTTTTAGCCTTTTGCTCCATGCCACCCAACATGCACAACCACCACCATGTACCACCATCCAATAGCAAGCAATGATCCCCCCACCCCACCCTACCCCACCAAACCGTCGGCCTACACCAACACCACCACCACTTCATTTTGTTTTTAACTCTCTCATTCTCATTTCAAAAACACACACACTTATTCTCTCAAATTTCTCTCTACTTTCTTGAAGAAACTTGAAGGTTTTGATTCTTTTTCTCTTCTTTTTCTTCTCAAAACTGAAACATCATCATCATTGTTATTTTTGGATTTTGGTTTTTATAACTTCAATCCTCATGATATCTTGCAATCTTTGATCTCTTTTATGATAAAGAAGCAAGAACAAGGATCAAAGCTTTGTAGCTTTTGGTTCTACATGAACTTTTAACAAATTTTAAGATCAAATTACTTTATGATCTTCTTTATGTTCAAGTATTGGAACTTAAAGTTCATTTCATGAAGATTCAAGTTCATAACTTGATATCTTTTTGTATAAAGGATCCTTACTTGAACTTGTTTATTTTTGACTTTAAATCTATCATTTATGTTTATAGATTTTGATTTGTTTGAGTTTCATGGTCAAAGATTACTTGTTAAACTTTGATCTCATAAATCTTGAAACCAAAGTCTAACTTTGAAAGTTCAAGAACAAGAAAGTATAAGCTTACTAGTTTATGAATTTAACACATGTAAGATTGATCTAAGTTTCATAACTTAAGGTCATATAACTTGTTAAAAGAATAGATCATTTATTCATGTTCATTTTACTTTACAAAATCTAAGTTTCATAACTTATGGTTGTGTAAAGTTGAAAGTCTAAGTGTTTTGAATTAGGGTTTCACCAAGAACATGAGATCTAGACTTTTTAGTCTAAGATCTTTAATATCTAGTTAAGATCTAAGCTCTCTAGCTTAAGGTTTTGATTATTTAGTTTGATTCAAAGTTTATAGCTTTATAAGACTTGTATTTGTGTTGAAACTAAGAAAAGTGATGCAACTTTGGTTCATCACCTTGCTCAAACTCTCTCACATGAGTTGTGTTTTAATTATTAGTCATGATTATTGTGTGTTGATGGTAGAACCTTGGTCAAAAGTGATGCAAACACATCAACGAGTTGTACACTTGAAGCTATAAGCATCAAGGATGAGAACCGTGATGAGCATCAAGCACCAAGAATCCCACTGGAGCACCTTGCTTACTATTTTTTGGATCTGATCAGTCACTTGGGCTGCTGGAAAAGTTGATTTCCAGATAGTTTGGTTCTATTAGATGACTTTTCGTTTAGGCCTCGCCTAAATCCGATGTACGGTTTAGGATTTATAGCCTTCCGAAAGTCACTACGCCCTTGTAACGTTGTGCTGAAATTTCTGACCTACTCGCACTTAAACCGTCGCCACGATCAAACGAAGACGAGTTAGGTTCTTAAAATTGGTCAGCTGTTAGAGGACTCACAAACGGAGCCATGGCCACTGGCCTCATATCATTTTAGTTTGTTTAGAGGTCGTAGCAGCTGAACGAAGCCAGCCTTTGTTTCGATCTCTATCCTTGATTGAAAACTTACTTTACTTTTTACGTATGATGTTGATGATGATGATACTTAAGACTTAATTTATTTACTTATAAACCTTTTGGGACGATTTACTGACTTAGTAACTTCTGACTTAGGTTGACGACCTTTCGGACCGACTTACTTGCTTACTTATCTCGTATCGACTTTGACTGCACTTTCACTGTGAGTTATAGCATCCCTTTTTACTTCCACAATTTTTGGGACTGAGAATACGTGCGCTTTTTTTTACGTTTTACTTACTAGGCATGAGTACTTAAACTTATTGTATGTGTGGGTTATATAACGGCATAAACTTTTCCCTTAGCTCGGTAACGTTTAGTCATTGGTTTTTGAACCGGTGAACGCGAATCTTAGATATGGATATATAGGGTTTGACATCCCCACTCGGGCTAGTCGCGCTAGCATTTAACAGGTGTTTAATACTTCATAGACTTACGCACTCGCCAAGTGTACTTTTAGGGGGTGATGTTTACGTTAAGTTAGTTACCAAGTGCCCACGGTTAAGCATATACTTTTCATACTGTTTTGAATACGAAATCTCGTGGCCTACATTACATTATTGTTACAATTAAACTATAGCTCACCAACATTCGTGTTGACTTTTAAGCATGTTATTTCTCAGGTGCTTAGACGTTTCATACTTCCGCTGTATTAGTCTCGCTGTTAGACTTGCTGTGTAGACACCCGCTACTTTTGTTTAGAGATGTCTCTGCATGAAACTTTTACTTTGCATTCACGAACTATGTTACTTTTGAACAATGAATTTGTAATAACCTTTGAGTCTCGTACTTATGTTATTGCTTTCTATTCGTAGAAGTACACTATCGTTTGTAAAACATTTGTCGTCGGTAAAGACGATACCCCTTTTTATGAATGCAAACTTATTTTAAAACAACATATAGTGTTTGACCTTGTAATGAGCCTGTTGTTGATGATCCGTACACGTCAATTTTGTACGGGCGTCACATTTGGTATCAGAGCATTGGTTGTAGGGAATTAGGTTGCATTAGTGAGTCTTGACCGAGCCAAGTAGGATTCACTGATAGGACTAATTTACAACTTGCTTGTTTAACTGTTTCTGCGGAACTTACTGCATGCTACTGCTTACTTTTACTTCTATGTGTACTTGCTGTATGCTACTGCTTATTCACGCTACTGCATGCTACTATCTGCTTTCGATTGCATGATACTTTTGTAGGATTTTGCTATAGACGATATAGGCTGCCGTAGTTACTTTGCCTAATACGTGCTTGCTATATGACTTACTGACATGGAAAAAGTTATGTTTCCTTGTTCGGATGTCGGATATCCCGCCCATTATCATTGACTTGGAGAGCGACTCAGATACATCTGCTACCTCGCTTACCATTGTTGCTGACTCACGGATCCCGCCATCGCTACCCTCCGACGACTCAGGCGATTCACCTTCCAGTGGACTCGTGCTTAACCTTATGGACGTCTCAGACAGAGACGAGGATCGAGAGGAGATTCCAGCTCCACCCAGCCCTAGACTCCCGGGGCCACAACACCATTTCGGTGGTACTGTGATTTCGTAATGAGCATGGACATTGGGCTAGACGCCTTGCTGATGGACGTGTCGTGCCGATCCCACCTAGCAGATATTGACTTATGACCACCGGCCAGGCAGATCCACCTTCAGATGATTCAGACGATTCATCATCCGATGACTCCAGCGAGGAGGATTCCGAGGATGATTTCGAGGAGGACCTTGAGGAAGCACCCGTGCAACTGGCCTCTACCCCGCCGAAGAAGCGGTATCGTTTCGATGGTACCGTTATTACAGGGGTTAACGGAGGTAGACCATTCCTGAACGCACGTGGACAGTTAGTTAGGGTTACCGCCCATAAGCGGGTTGTGCCATATCCTGCTGATCCATTCGTACGTAAGGTTGCCCGTTACGCACCATCTACTTTTGGTGCTGCACCATCTGCACCATCGGCACCATCTGCACCGCCTGCACCACCTGCCCCACCAGCACCCCCCGTCATCGAGGAACTGACGAGGGAAGTGTGTATCCTCCGTGCTCGGGTAACTGAGCTCGAGGAACAGATGTCCCACCTGATGGACATCATTTACCCACCATCACCGTAGGATTATTGTATTAGATTTTCTTTATGTAACTCTGTTAGTAGTTTCATGTTTTACTCATGTATTGTACGAACCTTATGCGGATGTATGCAACTTTCTTATTAATGAATAGAACTTAATGTTGTTTAAATTTTTGCACGGTGTTCTATTTACGCTACTGTATGATGATTTTGTGGTATCTGTATCTGGTTGCTTTACTTAATTAATTGTGTGTGGTATTGATTCCATACTGGGTGCCTTATGCTATAATATTATGACTTGTTGAATGCTGGATTTTGAGTTAAGTAAAAATTTTGATCAATGGCAAACGGAAGAGTTCCAAGGGAAACGCCCACAACGGCACAGATTGAGGAAATGATAACTACTCGAGTGGCCGCAGCAATGGCGAATGTCAACTCCTAAGCTCCACCGGCTAACCAGAACATTCAGAACGGGTGCACCTATAAGGAATTTCAGAGCTGGTAAGCCCCACATTTTCAGTGGTACTGAGGGGCCGGTTGGATTAACGAGATGGTTTGAAAAGATGGAAGCTGTTTTCCGCGTGAGTAACTGTTCCGAAGCAAACAAAACTAAGTACGCCTCATATACTCTGTCGGACGGCGCTTTAACCTGGTGGAACACGCTTGCTCAGGCTAAAGGAATTGACGAGGCTTATGCTACCCCGTGGGAGGAATTCAAAGGGGCTATGATCGAGGAGTACTGCCCCAGAACGGAGATTCAGAAAATGGAAGCTGAGTTTTGGGAGCTGAAGGTTGTGGGAACCGACCTTGATGGCTATAACAGAAGGTACCTGGAACTAGCCTTGATGTGCCCCACGATGGTTACCCCTGAATTTAAGCGAATGGAACGGTACTTGTGGGGACTTCCCAAAACCATTCAAGGAAATGTTACCTCTTCCAAACCAGCAGATGTACGGGAAGCTATGCACATGGCGCACACCCTGATGAACCAGATCACCCGCAAGGAACCAGAGAAAGCGAAATCAGAATCAGGAGCTAGTTATGAGAAGCGTAAGTGGGAAGGCAACAAAGGAAAGGTCTTTGATCAAAACCCAGCTAAGAGGCATGAGAGTTTCAAGGGAAACAATGACTAGAGGAACCCCAACCCGACCCCTAGCTCGAACCCTAACTACAAGGGTAGTCTTCCGCAGTGAAAGAGATGCTACAAGCATCATACTGGGTACTGCAACGTGGTCTGTGAAAAGTGTAAGAGAACTGGGCACATTGGCAAGGACTGCAAGATCACCACCCCAGCTATGATGACAAACCCTACTGGACCAAGAAAGTGTTTTGAGTGCGGTCAACATGGCCACTGAAGTGACCCGTCCTAATCCATAAGGACGAATACAATAACATATGATACATTGCGAGGTATTTGATCTCTAAATGATACATTTTACAAACATTGCATTCGTTTTTAAAAGACAAACTTTCTTTACATCGAAAGTTGATGGCATGCATACCATTTCATAATATATCCAACTAAAAATGACTTAATAATATTCTTGATGAACTCAACGACTTGAATGCAACGTCTTTTGAAATATGTCATGAATGACTCCAAGTAATATCTCTAGAATGAGCAAATGCATAGCAGGAGATTTCTTTCAAACCTGAGAATAAACATGCTTTCAAGTGTCAACCAAAAGGTTGATGAGTTCATTAGTTTATCATAAACATTCATTTCCATCATTTTAATAGACCATAAGATTTCGGATATTTTATTGTACACGTAACCCGAGTACAAAATAGTACGCATAACCTGCGAATTAAAAATCATTCATATGGTGAACACCTGGTAACCGACATTAACAAATGCATCTAGAATATCCCAAAATATATAGGTACACTCATCTGTATATAAAATCGAAGTACTAAAGAATCCATAACCTGGATGGGGTTTGTTAGGCCCGATAGATCTATCTTTAGGATTCGCGTCAATTTGGGGGTCTGTTCCCAAATTCTTAGGCTACCAAGCTAAAAAGGGTGATATCCGGTATAATAATTCAACCATAGAATGTAGTTTCAGTACTTGTGTCTATTTCGTAAAACAGTTATAAAAGCAGCGCATGTATTCTCAGTCCCAAAAATATATATAAAAAGAGAGTAATGAAACT
Source organism: Rutidosis leptorrhynchoides (assembly GCF_046630445.1). Lineage (NCBI taxonomy): Eukaryota > Viridiplantae > Streptophyta > Magnoliopsida > Asterales > Asteraceae > Rutidosis > Rutidosis leptorrhynchoides. The sequence goes on along the minus strand of NC_092338.1, from coordinate 153,978,237 downwards.
CACAATACGATATTTTGTAGAAAAAATATGCATACGACGGAACTGAACAATGCAAGGTTGGCTTTGAATTCACGAACCTATATCAAGTATGCATATTAACACATATAATAATATTCAAATAAATATATATTTTGATAGTAGTAATATACTTGTGATATTAAATTTAATATTAATAATTACTTAAATATTTTTATTTTATATATTTTATTAAATTATCATAATAATATATTATATACTTTATTAATATATTTTAAATAAATACTTAGTATTAATATTTTTAAATACTCATAATTTTTAATATGATAGTATTTTTAATAAATTCGAGTTATATTAAAACGTAAATGAAGAAAAAGTATTTTATTAGTAAAAGTAGTATACTTATTATATATACTTCTATATATCTAATGTTTGTATCTAACTTATAATATTTATCTTTTTAGTTTAAGATCATAAAAATATAGTTATATTTTGTATACAAAATACATTTAAAACTAATGTTATCGTTAGTAATGTTAATATTAATAATAATAATGATATTAGTAGTAAAAATAATAATAATAATAATAATATAGTTGTAATAATAATAATAATGATATTAGTAGTAAAAATAATAATGATAATGATAATAATATTGATATTAGTAATAATAATACTTATTTTAATAATAATAATAATAATAATAATAGTAATAGTAATAGTAATAATAATAATAATAATAATAATAATAATAATAATAATAATAATAATAATAATGTTGTAAATTTAGTAGTTAAATATAGATGGTAATTAGTCAAATATGGATAGTAAAATTTGTACTATATATATGTGCATAATGTAAGTTACAAAAACACACATATACATTAAATACATCACACCTCTTCAACCTCTTTATCTCCTATATCTTCTACAACACATCTATCTTTTATTGGTTCTTTCAATTTGAATATATTGAACCAGGCCACTAAAGGTAGTTATAAGCCTACTGAAATATAACACGTTATCAGCACGAAGTGCTCCGTATAATCAAGGTTTATCTAAGCAAGCACACGTCACTAATCAAGGTAAGAAATTATCTAACTTTTATTAACTTCACTAACATTTATATTTATGTTATTTAAGTTATATATGGTCGGTTATACAGCCTGAATTATATTTCTGTAATCTAACTTTTATTAACTTCACTAACATTTATATTTATGTTATTTAAGTTATATATGGTCGGTTATACCGCCTGAATTATATTTCTGTAATCTAACTTTTATTAACTTCACTAACATTTATATTTATGTTATTTAAGTTATATATGGTCGGTTATACCGCCTGAATTATATTTTCTGTAATCTAACTCTTATTAACTTCACTAACATTTATATTTATGTTAATAAGACCTCATGATTGTACGCAACACGTCATTTGACAACACGGTACTTTATGTACGCAACACGTCATTTGACAACACGGTACCATGGGTCGAGATTAATTCAGATCAATACGAATACGATGGGGTCTTTATATGTTATCTAACATTTATGATTACTTATGCAATTAATCATTATTTATTTCATGCATACTAATGTTTATTCTTAAAAGTAAATCTTAAAAGTTAAAATAAGAAAAAATAGTTTGTATTTTTATTAAAAGTAAATTTTAAAAGTTAAAATAAGAAAAAGTAGTTTGTATTTTTATTAAAAGTAAATCTTAAAAGTTAAAATAAGAAAAAGTAGTTTGTATTTTTATTAAAAGTAAATCTTAAAAGTTAAAATAAGAAAAATTAGTTTGTATTTTTATTAAAAGTAAATCTTAAAAGTTAAAATAAGAAAAGTAGTTTGTATTTTATTAAAAGTAAATCTTAAAAGTTAAAATAAGAAAAAGTAGTTTGTATTTTTATTAAAAGTAAATCTTAAAAGTTAAAATAAGAAAAAAAAAATCTTGTCCTTTATATTACTCATACGCGTTTTGATATAGTGACTTTATTCGTTAACGTCAACTAACGACGTTACAACGGTCATATATACATAACGGTTGTTAACGTCAATTGACGACATTACAACAACTATATTTTTCAAATATAAAATAAACATCTCCGTTTTCACATTTTCACAAATCAATCTTCATTTTTCAGATTACTACTCTCAAAAAGTTTTTGTAAAAATGATTCACACAAGGATGATTTTTCCTATTGTATTGGTCATATTAACTATCATCATTGTTGCTAATATACCACCGGGTGAACCTATATTCTATCCTGCCCTTGTGGTTTTATTATTTGTAATCATACCATTATTCTGTTGTTTGCTACTTATGAATTTAAAATGATTCTAATTTCATTTTATTATTTGTCTATGAATAGAAGTTGATTATGATTATGATTTATGTTATTCATCTTTTTTGATAATAGAAAATGTCGAATTTGAAAAGGCTTAAATTTGCTCATTTAGAACAAGTGGGAACAACTACTTAACATGGGTTATGAATGTAGAAAAACATCTCGAATCAAACGGTATTTTAGAAACCCTGAATGAAAATAACAATTATTCCGAACAAGAGAAAGCAATAGTAAGTATTTTTCTTAGCAAACATATTGACGAGTCCTTAGAATCTACATATTATATGATCGAAAATCCAAGTGTATTATGGAAAATACTCAAAGATAGATACGATATTAATTATCAAAAAAATAATAATAATAATAACGGTGATCCATGAAAGAATAAAATTAAAGATATTAGTAGACGCTCTTATAAGAATTCCGAAGATTCTTATTAATGATCTGGTAACGTGGATCATCAGTCTAGTATTTCTTGAATATATGAACATCTTGTTTAGCTCTACAATTAAGTCCCAAAAGAAAAGAAAACGAGAGTGAATCTGTTGACAAATCTTGATTAAATTAACCCTGAGCTACCTTGAGACTTGAATGGTTTGAATTTTCTAAGATGCCTAGTTTTTTTTATGTATCACTCATAAATAAATGGTTTTAGACCATAACGCATATGATAAAAAGCACATATGATGAAAAGCGCAGCGCATAGGATTAAAAGTGCATATGATAAAAAGCGCATATGATGAAAAGCGCAGCGCATATGATTAAAGGCGCATATGATAAAAAACGCATATGATGAAAAGCGCAGCGCATATAATTAAAAGCGCATATAATGAAAAGTGCATATGACGAAAAGCGCAGCACATATGATTAAAAGCGCATATGGTGAAAATGATATATGATGAAAAGCACATATGGTGATTATTGAAAATCACATATGGTGATTAATGAAAAGCACATATAGTGATTAATGAAAAGCACATATAGTGATTAACGAAAAACACATATGGTGATTAATGAAAAGCACATATGGCGATTAATGAAAAGCACATTGAGAAATAATCACCAATGTTTCTTGAAAGAATTCAAGGGTATATATATGGACCAATTCATCCATCATGTGGACCATTTTTCTAATAGACGCATCTAACGCATGGTCTCATGTTTGTGTGTTATCAAGCCGTAATATGGCATTTGCAAAGTTTCTTGCACAAATTATTAAATTAAGAACACATTATTCTGATTACACCATTAAAAGGATGAGACTTGATAATGCTGGTGAGTTAACATCTCAAGCTTTTAATGATTATTATATGTCTACAAGGATTGTTGTTGAACATCCAGTTGCTCATGTGCATACACAAAATTGGTTTAGCTGAATCAATATATAAACGCTTACAGCTAATAACTAGACAATTAGAAATTAGTACAAAACTCTCAATATTTATATGGGGACATGTAAATTTACATGATGTGACATTAATTCGCATTAAATCAAGTGCAATTTATAAATATTCTCCATTACCAACTTAATTTTGGTGGAGACCGAATATTTTCCATCTTAGAACATTTGGTTGTGCAGTGTATTTTTAATTGAACAATCACAACAAATGGTTCCTCAAAGAAGGATTGAAATATATGTTAGATATGAAACATCTTCAATCATAAGATATATTGAACCCATGACGGGTGATGTTTTTACAGCAAGTTTTGTCGATTGTCACTTTAATGAAACATTGTTCCCTATACTAGGGGGAGAAATGAAATATAAATAAAATGATGTTTCATGGTGTGAACATCAATTAAGGAATATTGATCATCGCACAAAAGAATGCGAAAAGAAAGTTCAAATATAATGCATATGCAAGAACTTGCAAATTAATTACTTTATGCATTTAAAGATACAAAAAATAAGTGACTAAATCATATATACCAGCAGTAAATGCTTCAGATAGAATTGAAATTACAAAAGTTGGCAATAATGTCACTTATGAGTCTTTGCTACGGCAGAAACGTGGGAGACCAATTGGTTCCAAAGATAAAAATGCTCGAAAAAGAAAATCAGGTGATAATGAGGTAAAAGAAAGTGTTCAAGAAGAACCAAAAATCAATACTCCTTCTGCAGAGGATATTGATAAATGTAAATACATAAATTGCAATAAATTATGCAATATTATGAAACTGAAATGAAATGAAAAATCTTGATGAGATATTTTCATATAATGTTACAATGACATCATGAATAAAGATGATGATCTGGAACCAAAATCTGTCATTGAATATCAAAATAGACGTGATTGAACTCAACGGAAAGGAGCAATACGAGCTGAATTAGAATCGCTCAATAAAAGAAAAGTTTTTGGATCAATCATTATCACTTTTAAAGATGTGAAACAATGGGATACAAATGAATTTTTATCTGAAAAGAAATGTGCAAATGAAGTTACAAGGCAAAACTAGACTTGTAACTCAAGATTTCCCACAAAGACCAGAAATGAATTAGGAGAAAAACTTATCCTCCTATAATGAATACAATTACTTATTAGATACTTAATCAACCTGGTAGTTATAAGCCTACTGAAATATAACATGTTATCAGCACGAGATTAAGTAAAGTTTGTATTAATATGCTTCATATATATTTAAGTAAAATTTGTACTATATATATGTGCATAATGTAAGTTACAAAAACACACATATACATTAAATACATCACACCTCTCTTCAACCTCTTTCTCTCCTATATCTTCTACAACATATCTCTCTTTTATTGGTTCTTTCAATTTGAATATATTGAACCAGGCCACTAAAGGTAGTTATAAGCCTACTGAAATATAACACGTTATCAGCACGAAGTGCTCCGTATAATCAAGGTTTATCTAAGCAAGCACACGTCACTAATCAAGGTAAGAAATTATCTAACTTTTATTAACTTCACTAACATTTATATTTATGTTATTTAAGTTATATATGGTCGGTTATACCGCCTGAATTATATTTCTGTAATCTAACTTTTATTAACTTCACTAACATTTATATTTATGTTATTTAAGTTATATATGGTCGGTTATACCGCCTGAATTATATTTCTGTAATCTAACTTTCATTAACTTCACTAACATTTATATTTATGTTATTTAAGTTATATATGGTCGGTTATACCGCCTGAATTATATTTTCTGTAATCTAACTCTTATTAACTTTACTAACATTTATATTTATGTTAATAAGATCTCATGATTGTACGCAACACGTCATTTGACAACACGGTACTTTATGTACGCAACACGTCATTTGACAACACGGTACCATGGGTCGAGATTAATTCTGATCAATACGAATACGATGGGGTCTTTATATGTTATCTAACATTTATGATTACTTATGCAATTAATCATTATTTATTTCATGCATACTAATGTTTATTCTTAAAAGTAAATCTTAAAAGTTAAAATAAGAAAAAATAGTTTATATTTTTATTAAAAGTAAATCTTAAAAGTTAAAATAAGAAAAAATAGTTTGTATTTTTATTAAAAGTAAATCTTAAAAGTTAAAATAAGAAAAAGTAGTTTGTATTTTTATTAAAAGTAAATCTTAAAAGTTAAAATAAGAAAAAGTAGTTTGTATTTTTATTAAAAGTAAATCTGAAAAGTTAAAATAAGAAAAAGTAGTTTGTATTTTTATTAAAAGTAAATCTTAAAAGTTAAAATAAGAAAAGTAGTTTGTATTTTTATTAAAAGTAAATCTTAAAAGTTAAAATAAGAAAAGTAGTTTGTATTTTTATTAAAAGTAAATCTTAAAAGTTAAAATAAGAAAAAGTAGTTTGTATTTTTATTAAAAGTAAATCTTAAAAGTTAAAATAAGAAAAAAAAAATCTTGTCCTTTATATTACTCATACGCGTTTTGATATAGTGACTTTATTCGTTAACGTCAACTAACGACGTTACAACGGTCATATATACATAACGGTTGTTAACGTCAACTGACGACGTTACAACAACTATATTTTTTATATATAAAATAAATATCTCCGTTTTCACATTTTCACAAAGCAATCTTCATTTTTCAGATTACTACTCTTAAAAAGTTTTTGTAAAAATGATTCACACAAGGATGATTTTTCCTATTGTATTGGTCATATTAACTATCATCATTGTTGCTAATATACCACCGGGTGAACCTATATTCTATCCTGCCCTTGTGGTTTTATTATTTGTAATCATACCATTATTCTGTTGTTTGCTACTTATGAATTTAAAATGATTCTAATTTTATTTTATTATTTGTCTATGAATAGAAGTTGATTATGATTATGATTTATGTTATTCATCTTTTTGATAATAGAAAAAGTCGAATTTGAAAAGGCTTAAATTTGCTCATTTAGAACAAGTGGGAACAACTACTTAACATGGGTTATGAATGTAGAAAAACATCTCGAATCAAACGGTATTTTAGAAACCCTGAATGAAAATAACAATTATTTCAAACATGAGAAAGCAATAGTAAGTATTTTTCTTAGCAAACATATTGACGAGTCCTTAGAATCTACATATTATATGATTGAAAATCCAAGTGTATTATGGAAAATACTCAAAGATAGATACGATATTAATTATCAAAAAAAAAAAAAATAATAATAATAATAACGGTGATCCATGAAAGAATAAAATTAAAGATATTAGTAGACGCTCTTATAAGAATTCCGGAGATTCTTATTAATGATCTGGTAACGTGGATCATCAGTCTAGTATTTCTTGAATACATGAACATCTTGTTTAGCTCTACAAATAAGCCCCAAAAGAAAAGAAAACGAGAGTGAATCTGTTGACAAATCTTGATTAAATTAACCCTGAGCTACCTTGAGACTTGAATGGTTTGAATTTTCTAAGATGCCTAGTTTTTTTTTATGTATCACTCATAAATAAATGGTTTTAGATCATAATGCATATGTTTTATTAAGTGTTATCTTTTATGTACTTCAGATTATAACTTGTTTGCAGGTAATATAATTTGATTATCTTGCTGAAATATAACTCATTATTTGCTTATCTTATTTGAAGTTTTAGTATGAATCCTGCAGAAATACAACATCAATTAAATGGTAAAGACCTATGTATTGCAGATAGTAGTAACATACACACTATGATCAAATCTAAGAAATATTTCATTGATTTAAATCAAATGAAGGAATTATAAATACTATATCAGCTCTTGTAAACTTGATATAAGAAACGAAAAAGGCAAAATTTCATATTACCAAATGGTACGAATTTTTTGGTAAACAATGTCTTGTTTTCTCCCAAATCAAAGAGAAATTTGTTAAGTTTCTCTGATATATATCATAATGGATATGATTATCAGTCAATGATAATCGAAAATGAGAAATATCTATGTAGCACCGAAAAGCGCATAGGATTAAAAGCGCATATGATAAAAAGCGCATATGATGAAAAGCGCAGCGCATATGATGAAAAGCGCAGCGCATATGATTAAAAGCGCATATGATAAAAAACGCATATGATGAAAAGCGCATCGCATATAATTAAAAGCACATATAATGAAAAGTGCATATGATGAAAAGCGCAGCACATATGATTAAAAGCGCATATGGTGAAAATGATATATGATGAAAAGCACATATGGTGATTAATGAAAATCACATATGGTGATTAATGAAAAGCACATATAGTGATTAACGAAAAACACATATGGTGATTAATGAAAAACACATATGGCGATTAATGAAAAGCACATTGAGAAATAATCACCAATGTTTCTTGAAAGAATTCAAGGGTATATATATGGACCAATTCATCCATCATGTGGACCATTTTTCTAATAGACGCATCTAACGCATGGTCTCATGTTTGTGTGTTATCAAGCCGTAATATGGCATTTGTAAAGTTTCTTGCACAAATTATTAAATTAAGAACACATTATTCTGATTACACCATTAAAAGGATGAGACTTGATAATGCTGGTGAGTTAACATCTCAAGCTTTTAATGATTATTATATGTCTACAAGGATTGTTGTTGAATATCCAGTTGCTCATGTGCATACACAAAATTGGTTTAGCTGAATCAATAGATAAACGCTTACAACTAATAACTAGACAATTAGAAATGAGTACAAAACTCTCAATATTTATATGGGGACATGTAAATTTACATGATGTGACATTAATTCGCATTAAATCAAGTGCAAGTTATAAATATTCTCCATTACCAACTTAATTTTGGTGGAGACCAAATATTTTTCATCTTAGAACATTTGGTTGTGCAGTGTATTTTTAATTGAACAACCACAACAAATGGTTCCTCAAAGAAGGATTGAAATATATGTTAGATATGAAACATCTTCAATCATAAGATATATTGAACCCATGACGGGTGATGTTTTTACAGCAAGTTTTGTCGATTATCACTTTAATGAAACATTGTTCCCTATATTAGGGGGAGAAATGAAATATAAATAAAATGATGTTTCATGGTGTGAACATCAATTAAGGAATATTGATCATCGCACAAAAGAATGCGAAAAGAAAGTTCAAATATAATGCATATGCAAGAACTTGCAAATTAATTACTTTATGCATTTAAAGATACAAAAAATAAGTGACTAAATCATATATACCAGCAGTAAATGCTTCAGCTAGAATTGAAATTACAAAAGCTGGTAATAATGTCACTCATGAGTCTTTGCTACGGCAGAAACGTGGGAGACCAATTGGTTCCAAAGATAAAAATCTTCGAAAAAGAAAATCAGCTGATAATGAGGTAAAAGAAAGTGTTCAAGAAGAACCACAAATCAATACTCCTTCTGCAGAGGATATTGATAAATGTAAATACATAAATTGCAATAAATTATGCAATATTATGAAACTGAAATGAAATGAAAAATCTTGATGAGATATTTTCATATAATGTTACAATGACATCATGAATAAAGATGATGATCTGGAACCAAAATCTGTCATTGAATATCAAAATAGACGTGATTGAACTCAACGGAAAGGAGCAATACGAGCTGAATTAGAATTGCTCAATAAAAGAAAAGTTTTTGGATCAATCGTTATCACTTTTAAAGATGTGAAACAATGGGATACAAATGAATTTTTATCCGAAAAGAAATGTGCAAATGAAGTTACAAGGCAAAACTAGACTTGTAACTCAAGATTTTCCACAAAGACCAGAAACGAATTAGGAGAAAAACTTATCCTCCTATAATGAATACAATTACTTATTAGATACTTAATCAACCTGGTAGTTATTTAAATGCATCTCATGGATGTTGTTACTACTTATCTGTATGGATCACTTAATAGTGATATATATATGAATATACCTGAAGGGTTAAGGTATCATAAGCATCTAATGCAAAACCCAAGGGAATATATTCCATTAAATCACAAAGATTTCTAAATGGATTTATACAATCAGGACGTATGTGGTATAATCGATTAAATTACTACTTGATAAGAAAAGGGTATACATATAAACTTATTTGCACGTGTGTTTTATAAAAACAATGTTCGGATATGTGATCATAGCTGTTTATATCAATTATCTTAAATAAAGAAATCTATGAAGCCATTCAACTTTTAAAGAAAGATTTAAAAAAAAAAAATCAAGTATTACGTTGATTTACATATTGAGCATATAACTAATGACTTACTTATACATCAAACAACTTATACCGAAAAGATTTTAAAATATTTTAATATGGACAAGATAAAAACCATTAAGTACTCATATGGTTGTTAGATCTTAATATTGATACTAATCCATTTCATCCTCTAGAAGATCATGAAGATCTTCTTGGTTCAGAAGTTCCATATTTTAGTGCAATTGGGGCTCTTATGTATCTTACAAATTATACAAGATCTGACATTTCTTTTGCAGTTAATTTGTTGACAAGGTTCAGCTCAGCCCCTACCAAAAGACATTGGAATGGGATCAAACAAATAGTTTGATACCTTCGGAGAACTACTAATTTATAATTATTTTATTCTAACAACTCGAAACAAGTTTTGTTTGGTTATACAGATGCAGATTATTTATCTGATCTACATAAAGCTAAATCTCAAACTGGATATGTATTCCTAAATGGAGGCACCGCAATATCATGACGTTCTCAAAACAAACACTTGTTGCAACATCATCAAATCATGCCGAAGTGATTGCATTACATGAAGCTACTCGGGAATGATTTTAGTTAAGATCAATGATACAAATCATTATTGATTCTTGTGGACTAAACGCTATAAAAGCCCAACAACTATCTATGAAGATAATACAGCTTACATAGTACAAATGAAAGAAGAGTATCAAAAATGACAGAACAAAACATAAATGCTGACGAGGCGCTAAAGCTATAAACGGTCTTAACGGTCATAAGTTTGATGGAAAAGAATGGTATATTGGTAAGGCTCAGAAAAAGACTGAAAGGGAATAGGAATTGAAACAACAGTTTGAGCAAACCATGAAGGAGACTGTAGACAAATCACAAGGGTCAAACTTGTACATAAAAGATTTAGATGATACAGTTTCAGATGAAAACCTCAGATTCTTCTCATATACTCAAGATCTCGTAAAAGATAACCAGATTAAAATGAGATACGTTCAATCAACAACTCTGCTGATCTTTATACCAAAGCACTGTCAATCGCTGTTTTCAAAACATACGTTCACAATATTGGCATGAGGCAAGTTCAAAAGATGTGACGACTCAGCGTTGTCTACTTGAGGGGGAGTCAACTCAATGCTGCACTCTTTTTCCCTTAGCTAAAGTTTTATCCCACTGGGTTTTCTTTAGCAAGGTTTTTAACGAGGCAGTATTAATTGCTCTTTAAAAAAAAAATTACCATCCAAGGGGGAGTGTTGTAAATTTAGTAGTTAAATATGGATGGTAATTAGTCAAATATGGATAGTAAAATTTGTACTATATATATGTGCATAATGTAAGTTACAAAAACACACATATACATTAAATACATCACACCTCTCTTCAACCTCTTTCTCTCATATATCTTCTACAACATATCTCTCTTTTATTGGTTCTTTCAATTTGAATATATTGAACCAGGCCACTAAAGGTAGTTATAAGCCTAATGAAATCATATGTTATTGCTAATTTAGAACAAGTGGGAACAACTACTTAACATGGGTTATGAATGTAGAAAAATCTGGTTTACTATTTGATATTATGTAGACAAATCATTATTAAGTTGTTTAAGTAGTCGTTACAGTATTAAGGTCCATGTAATAACATATGGTTTGTATTTGTAATAACATAAGTAGTTGTTCCCATGTTAAGTAGTTTTCATAACCCGACCTTAACCATAAGGACGAATGCAATAACATATGATTTCATCGCGAGGTATTGACCTCTATATGCGACATTTTTCAAAAACTGCATTCGTTTTTACAATACAAATCATAGCTTTTATTACAAATACAAGGTTTAAACAACTTAATAATGATTATCGTTTAGCGATAATCTTAGACTTACAAACTTTACATGTGATAATAACAATACGACTTCCAACATATTTTACATTACAAATCCTCCGATATGCAGTTTTATTTTTGACACAAATATGCATACTCAAGATCTTGCTTAAATTCAACATGCTGCAGCAGAAGCTTTTAGTTATCACCTGAGAATAAACATGCTTAAAACGTCAACATAAAGTTGGTGATATATAGGTTTAATACCGGCAGCGTTATAAATATAGACCACAAGATTTCATATATAAACGTTTTAATAAAAATATTCTAAGTTGTTGAGCACTTGATAACCATACTTAACATTTAATCAACGTCGCATATTCCCTTTATTATGAAATCTTACTACACCATACCAAGTGTAGTCACCGAAACGAAGTACTGTGCAACTGTTGAATACTGGTCGTCCAGTCCGGTTGGGGTTGTCAGGCCCGATAGATCTATCAACAGGATTCGCGTTTACAATACCTCATGTAAATAGTAGTTACCAAGTTACAGGGAAGTATGCCAGTGGTACAACTCAACGTAGAATATATATTTTTAATCACTTGTGTCCATAACGTAAATCATAAAATGCATGTATTCTCATCCCGAAATATTTAGAGTTTAAAAGTGGGACTATATACTCACTTTTGCCTTGAAGGTATTTATCACGACTTGGTCTCCGATAGATATCACGAACCTAACCATATATATAATATATCAACATATTTTCTTTTTAAGTAATCGTTACATATATATATATATATATATATATATATATATATATATATATATATATATATATATATATATATATATATTTATACTTTTAATACTTTTAATATTTTCTTAGTCCATAGTTAGCAGTCCGATGTTAGTGGTCCACAATTAGTTGCTTAAATAAAATAAATAAAGACCCCATCGTATTCGTATTGATCAGAATTAATCTCGACCCATGGTACCATGTTGTCAAGTGACGTGTTGCGTACATAAAGTACCGTGTTGTCAAATGACGTGTTGCGTACAATCATGAGGTCTTATGATTAATCTTCTCGTGTTGTTTACGGGTGGTCCTGAAATATATAAAATCAAATCATAAGTAAATATATATGATATATCATATTAATTAGAAATATATGATTAATTTAATTTTTCTCCAAATATTTTCGTAGCTAAACTAGCTTCGGATACCCGATCTTGTTTTAGTCGTAGTTTCTTCATTACAACTCCGTTTTTGTTGGTTCAAATTTTAAGAATATGAACTGAAAATACCTTAGGTTGTATTCGAAATCACAGGTTATAGGTCAAACTTTGGTGAAACTTATGAAAGTGATCATTTTTCATCATAAAAACAACATTTAATGATCATTTTTCTAAAAATACTTACAATTTGAGTTAAACCATGAAATTTTTATGTGTTAACATATTCATAAGAAATATCATTTTTCCAGAACATGAACTTCCAATTCAAAGCTTAAGATAGTTTTTAATTATCCAACCCAAAACAGCCCCCGGTTGCACTCCGGCGACGTAGATTCAGTTTTTAAGATGTTCTTTGTAAAACCAAGTTATATCTTGTTAAGTTAGCATATCATTATGATATATTACAGGTCTTGAAGTGTTTTAAAAGTTAAGTTAGAAGGATCTATTTAGTTTGCAAACAAGTTTGAAATCATTCAAACTATGTTCTTGTTGTTAAAATTTTACAACACAAAATAAGATAGCTATATAAATATGAATCGAATAAGGTTATGAACAAGGTTACTACCTCAAGTTACTTGGACAAAGTTACTGTAAAAGATGAGAAAAATCTTAGAACCAAAAGAGTGGTGGAGTTGGATCAAAAGGTTGGAAGTAAACTTGTATTTTTGGAAGGATTATTGAAGTTTTCTTGTAAGGAATTTATTATGATGATTAAGGCTTGTTTTTGAAGCTAGATCTTCATGGGTTTTTGCTGAAATTGTGAAGAACACTTAAGGTTCCTAACAGTGTGTTTTTGGTTAGAGAAAATGTGTAGTAAAAATGAAATTGGAATGGAGTATAAATGGTGGTGAAAAGATGTATAAATTTGTAATATTGTACAAAAGTCTTGTAATATGCCAAATTGATTAATCATGTATGCTAAGATCCAAAATTGGCTGACTCATGGCTGCTAATAAAGTGATTGTGATGTGTATATACTAATAGTAAATACGTATAGGAGCTGAGTATGATACGAGTACATATACTCTAAGTATACGTGTAGAAATTTTGAGGAAACGGAACGAGAATTCAAATATAGCTATCTTTTGTAAATATACTTATATTGTTTTATGTATATAATCCCTTTAAAAGTGATTAAATACATATTTATACGATACTTGTATAAGTATTATAGATTAAAGGTATATATGTCAAATAACGTTACGTATAGTTATCATTTTGAAAACTTAAGTTAATAGTCTCAAAGTATACTTATAACTTATTGTTATTAGTACACAATGAGATGTTAAACCATTCTTAGATCATGTTAAATATATATAAATACATATATATACACAAACGTATAATTATCGTTTGTTATATAGTTCGTGATATCATCGGTCAAATTGGACGGTCAAACGTTGTGTAAAACTCTTTTTAAAATCATAAATCTCAACAATTTAGATTACTTATCATGTTGGTAAGGTTTAATTTATGTAAATATTAATCTCATAAGTATAAAACGATCGGAAAAATCTGGGTCGTTACAGTATTAAGGTCCATGTAATAACATAAGTAGTTGTTCCCATGTAATAACATATGGTTTGTATTTGTAATAACATATGGTTTAGAACATATGGTTTATATTTGTAATAACATATGTTATTATTTATATGATTAGTGACGTGTGCTTGCTTAGATAAACATATGGTTGTATTTGTAATAACATATGTTATATGGATGGTAATTAGTCAAATATGGATAGTAAAATTTGTACTATATATATGTGCATAATGTAAGTTACAAAAACACACATATACATTAAATACATCACACCTCTCTTCAACCTCTTTCTCTCCTATATCTTCTACAACACATCTCTCTTTTGTTGGTTCTTTCAATTTGGTTCTTATTTGTAAGCTAGCATACATTATTACTCAAAAATTCAACACAATAATTTGTCCTTGTTCCCTCAACAACCAGACTGTCCTATAAGTATCACCATCACCTTGGTTTTTCATTTCATTCTTACAACCATCTTTCTCTAACCAAAAACACACTCTTAGGAACTCTAAGTGTTCTTCACAATCTCAGCAAATACTCATGAAGAACTAGCTTCATGAACAACCTATAATCATCATAAGAAAGTTTGATCAAGATTATTTTCTATCTTTTCCAGTAGCTTTATCCAAGTAACTTGAGGTAGTAACCTTATTCATAATCTTATTCGATTCATATTTATATAGCTATCTTATTTTGTGTTATAAAATTTTTAACAACAAGAACATAGTTTGAATGATTTCAAACCTGTTCGCAAACTAAATAGATCCTTCTAATTTGATTTTTAAAATATTTCAAAACCTGTAATATATCATATTATGACAAAATCGGATTAATCATATCTTGGCTAATTAACATAATATTTAATATATATTTACTTATGATTTGATTTTATATATTTCAGGACCACCCGTAAACAACACGAGAAGATTAATCATAAGACCTCATGATTGTACGCAACACGTCATCTGACAACACGGTACTTTATGTACGCAACACGTCATTTGACAACATGGTACCATGGGTCGAGATTAATTCTGAACAATACGAATACGATGGGGTCTTTATTTATTTTATTGAGCAACTAATTGTGGACCATTAACAACAGACTGCTAACTACGGACTAAGAAAATATTAAAAGTATTATAAGTATATATATATGTAAAGATTACTTGAAAAGAAAATATGTTGATATATTATATATATGGTTAGGTTCGTAATATCTATCGGAGACCAAGTCGAGTTAAATACCTTCAAGGAAAAGGTGAGTATATAGTCCCACTTTTAAACTCTAAATATTTCGGGATGAGAATACATGCATTTTATGATTTACGTTATGGACACAAGTGATTAAAAATATATATTCTACGTTGAGTTGTACCACTGGCATACTTCCCTGTAACTTGATAACTACTATTTACATGCGGTATTGTAAACGCGAATCCTGTTGATAGATTTATCGGGCCTGACAACCCCAACCGGACTGGACGACCAGTATTCAACGTTGCAAGGATCATGTGTTTACTCGAAAATCGACCTAAGGTCGGGCTATCATCAACTACGCGTCAAAGAAGAAGATATTTCGAAAACTGCTTTTCGGACACGCTACGGTCATTATGAATTTTTGGTCATGCCGTTTGGATTAACGAATGCGCCAGCTGTATTCATGGACCTCATGAATCGAGTTTGTAGTCCGTATTTAGATAAGTTTGTTATCGTTTTCATTGACGATATTCTTATCTATTCCAAGAGTGAGCAAGAGCATGAGCAGCATTTAAGGATGGTATTAGAATTGTTAAGAAAAGAACAGTTATACGCCAAATTTTCTAAGTGTGCATTTTGGTTGAAAGAAGTGCAATTTCTTGGCCACGTTGTTAGTAGCAAAGGAATTCAGGTTGATCCAGCTAAAATTGAGGCCATTGAAAAATGGGAGACTCCTAAGACACCAACGCAGATACGCCAATTTTTGGGTTTAGCTGGTTATTATAGAAGGTTTATTCAAGATTTTTTCCGAATAGCTAAACCATTAACAGCGTTAACACAAAAAGGGAAGAAGTACGAATGGACCTCTGAGTAGGAGAGTGCATTTCAATTACTGAAGAAGAAGTTGACTACGGCACCTATTTTATCGTTACCTGAAGGGAACGATGATTTTGAGATATATTGTGACGCTTCGCGACAAGGTTTTGGTTGCGTCCTTATGCAACGAAAGAAATTTATTGCATACGCATCTCGTCAATTGAAGATTCACGAGTGGAATTACACGACGCATGATCTAGAACTGGGAGCAGTAGTGTTTGCATTGAAGATATGGAGACACTACTTATATGGGGTTAAATGCACTGTGTTTACCGATCATAAAAGCCTTCAACATATCTTCGATCAGAAACAGCTGAACATGAGGCATCGTAGGTGGGTCGAGCTGATAAACGACTATGATTGTGAAATTCGCTATCATCCCGGGAAAGCGAATGTAGTGGCCGACGCTCTAAGCAGAAAGGAACGGGAACCAATTCGAGTACGAGCGATGAACATAAAAATTCGCATGAATCTCAACTCACAAATCAAAGAGGCTCAACGAGAAGCCCTTACTAAAGAAAACATAGGAAATGAAATAATGAAAAAGTATGAGAAGCAACTCGTTATACGGGAAGATGGAATTCGATATTTTGCAAACCGTATTTGGGTACCGAAGTTGGGTGGATTAAGGAAGTTGATATTGAATGAGGCACATAAGACAAGATACTCGATACATCCTGGAGTTGGAAAGATGTATCAAGATCTTAAGACGCATTATTGGTGGCCTAATTTAAAGACAGATGTTGCAACATATATTGGGGAATGTTTAACTTGTTCTAAAGTTAAAGTAGAACACCAGAAGCCGTCGGGGTTACTTCAACAACCAGAAGTCCCAGAATGGAAATGGGATGGTATTACCATGGATTTCATCACAAAGTTACCTAAGACTGCCTGGGGTTATGACACCATTTGGGTAATAGTTGATCGTCTCACCAAATCTGCACATTTCTTGCCTATAAAGGAAACGGATAGAATGGAGAAACTATTACGACTGTACATAAAGGAAATTGTTCTTTCACTCTGCCCATCAGTTTGCGAATGATATGCGGTACTCATATCCAAACGAGTTCCTAGGGCCTCCTGTAGTGATTGCCAGAACTTTGATGTAAATCTACTATCACGATCGATTTTGGAAACGGATGGGATAAATATCTATCATTAGCAGAATTCTCGTATAATAACAGTTATCATGCGAGCATTAAAGCTGCACCATTCGAAGCATTATATGGAAGGAAGTGTAGATCCCCTATCTGTTGGAATGAAGTTGGAGATCGACAATTAACTGGTCCCGAGATCATACACGAACCAGTTATTATAAATTTCAACTTAATAATAAAAATCTGGGTCGGAAAAATCATATGTTATTGCTAATTTAGAACAAGTGGGAACAACTACTTAACATGGGTTATGAATGTAGAAAAACATCTCGAATCAAACGGTATTTTAGAAACCCTGAATGAAAATAACAATTATTCCGAACAAGAGAAAGCAATAGTAAGTATTTTTCTTAGCAAACATATTGACGAGTCCTTAGAATCTACATATTATATGATCGAAAATTCAAGTGTATTATGGAAAATACTCAAAGATAGATACGATATTAATTATCAAAAAAAAATAAAAATAATAATAACGGTGATCCATGAAAGAATAAAATTAAAGATATTAGTAGACTCTCTTATAAGAATTCCGGAGATTCTTATTAATGATCTGGTAACGTGGATCATCAGTCTAGTATTTCTTGAATACATGAACATCTTGTTTAGCTCTACAAATAAGTCCCAAAAGAAAAGAAAACGAGAGTGAATCTGTTGACAAATCTTGATTAAATTAACCATGAGCTACCTTGAGACTTGAATGGTTTGAATTTTCTAAGATGCCTAGTTTTTTTTATGTATCACTCATAAATAAATGGTTTTAGACCATAACGCATATGTTTTATTAAGTGTTATCTTTTATGTACTTCAGATTATAACTTGTTTGCAGGTAATATAATTTGATTATCTTACTGAAATATAACTCATTATGTGCTTATCTTATTTGAAGTTTTAGTACGAATCTTGCTGAAATACAACATCAATTAAATGGTAAAGACCTATGTATTGCAGATAATAGTAACATACACACTATGATCAAATCTAAGAAATATTTCGTTGATTTAAATCAAATGAAGGAATTATAAATACTATATCAGCTCTTGCAAACTTGATATAAGGAACGAAAAAGGCAAAATTTCATATTACCAAATGGTACGAATTTTTTGGTAAACAATGTCTTGTTTTCTCCCAAATCAAAGAGAAATTTGTTAAGTTTCTCTGATATATATCATAATGGATATGATTATCAGTCAATGATAATCGAAAATGAGAAATATCTATGTAGCACCGAAAAGCGCATATGATAAAAAGCGCATATGATGAAAAGCGCAGCGCATAGGATTAAAAGCGCATATGATAAAAAGCGCATATGATGAAAAGCGCAGCGCATATGATTAAAAGCGCATATGATAAAAAACGCATATGATGAAAAGCGCAGCGCATATAATTAAAAGCGCATATAATGAAAAGTGCATATGACGAAAAGCGCAGCACATATGATTAAAAGCGCATATGGTGAAAATGATATATGATGAAAAGAACATATGGTGATTAATGAAAATCACATATGGTGATTAATGAAAAGCACATATAGTGATTAATGAAAAGCACATATAGTGATTAACGAAAAACACATATGGTGATTAATGAAAAGCACATATGGCGATTAATGAAAAGCACATTGAGAAATAATCACCAATGTTTCTTGAAAGAATTCAAGGGTATATATATGGACCAATTCATCCATCATGTGGACCATTTTTCTAATAGACGCATCTAACGCATGGTCTCATGTTTGTGTGTTATCAAGCCGTAATATGGCATTTGCAAAGTTTCTTGCACAAATTATTAAATTAAGAACACATTATTCTGATTACACCATTAAAAGGATGAGACTTGATAATGCTGGTGAGTTAACATCTCAAGCTTTTAATGATTATTATATGTCTACAAGGATTGTTGTTGAACATCCAGTTGCTCATGTGCATACACAAAATTGGTTTAGCTGAATCAATAGATAAACGCTTATAGCTAATAACAAGACAATTAGAAATGAGTACAAAACTCTCAATATTTATATGAGGACATGTAAATTTACATGATGTGACATTAATTCGCGTTAAATCAAGTGCAAGTTATAAATATTCTCCATTACCAACTTAATTTTGGTGGAGACCGAATATTTTCCATCTTAGAACATTTGGTTGTGCAGTGTATTTTTAATTGAACAATCGCAACAAATGGTTCCTCAAAGAAGGATTGAAATATATGTTAGATATGAAATATCTTCAATCATAAGATATATTGAACCCATGACGGGTGATGTTTTTACAGCAAGTTTTGTCGATTGTCACTTTAATGAAACATTGTTCCCTATATTAGGGGGAGAAATGAAATATAAATAAAATGATGTTTCATGATGTGAACATCAATTAAGGAATATTGATCATCGCACAAAAGAATGCGAAAAGAAAGTTCAAATATAATGCATATGCAAGAACTTGCAAATTAATTACTTTATGCATTTAAAGAAACAAAAAATAAGTGACTAAATCATATATACCAGCAGTAAATGCTTCAGCTAGAATTGAAATTACAAAAGCTGGAAATAATGTCACTTATGAGTCTTTGCTACGGCAGAAACGTGGGAGACCAATTGGTTCCAAAGATAAAAATGCTCGAAAAAGAAAATCAGCTGATAATGAGGTAAAAGAAAGTGTTCAAGAAGAACCACAAATCAATACTCCTTCTGAAGAGGATATTGATAAATGTAAATACATAAATTGCAATAAATTATGCAATATTATGAAACTGAAATGAAATGAAAAATCTTGATGAGATATTTTCATATAATGTTACAATGACATCATGAATAAAGATGATGATCTGGAACCAAAATCTGTCATTGAATATCAAAATAGACGTGATTGAACTCAACGGAAAGGAGCAATACGAGCTGAATTAGAATCGCTCAACAAAAGAAAAGTTTTTGGATCAATCGTTATCACTTTTAAAGATGTGAAACAATGGGATACAAATGAATTTTTATCCGAAAAGAAATGAGCAAATGAAGTTACAAGGCAAAACTTGACTTGTAACTCAAGATTTCCCACAAAGACCAGAAATGAATTAGGAGAAAAACTTATCCTCCTATAATGAAAACAATTACTTATTAGATACCTAATCAACCTGGTAGTTATTTAAATGCATCTCATGGATGTTGTTACTACTTATCTGTATGGATCACTTAATAATGATATATATATGAATATACCTGAAGGGTTAAGGTATCATAAGCATCTAATGCAAAACCCAATGGAATATATTCCATTAAATCACAAAGATTTCTAAATGGGTTTATACAATCGGGACGTATGTGGTATAATCGATTAAATTACTACTTGATAAGAAAAGGGTATACATATAAACTTATTTGAACGTGTGTTTTATAAAAACAATGTTCAGATATGTGATCATAGCTGTTTATATCAATTATCTTAAATAAAGAAATCTATGAAGCCATTCAACTTCTAAAGAAAGATTTTAAAATAAAAAAAAATCAAGTATTACGTTGATTTACATATTGAGCATATAACTAATGACTTACTTATACATCAAACAACTTATACCGAAAAGATTTTAAAATATTTTAATATGGACAAGACAAAAACCATTAAGTACTCATATGGTTGTTAGATCTTAATATTGATACTAATCCATTTCATCCTCTAAAAGATCATGAAGATCTTCTTAGTTCAGAAGTTCCATATTTTAGTGCAATTGGGGCTCTTATGTATCTTAAAAATTATACAAGATCTGACATTTCTTTTGCAGTTAATTTATTGACAAGGTTCAGCTCAGCCCCTACCAAAAGACATTGGAATGGGATCAAACAAATAGTTTGATACCTTCGGGGAACTACTGATTTATAATTATTTTATTCTAACAACTCGAAACAAGATTTGTTTGGTTATACAGATGCAGATTATTTATCTGATCTACATAAAGCTAAATCTAAAACTGGATATGTATTCCTAAATGGAGGCACCGCAATATCATGACATTCTCAAAACAAACACTTGTTGCAACATCATCAAATCATGCCGAAGTGATTGCATTACATGAAGCTACTCGGGAATGATTTTAGTTAAGATCAATGATACAAATCATTATTGATTCTTGTGGACTAGAACGCTATAAAAGCCCAACAACTATCTATGAAGATAATACAGCTTACATAGTACAAATGAAAGAAGAGTATCAAAAATGACAAAACGAAACATAAATGCTGACGAGGCGCTAAAGCTATAAACGGTCTTAATGGTCATAAGTTTGATGGAAAAGAATGGTATATTGGTAAGGCTCAGAAAAAGACTGAAAGGGAATAGGAATTGAAACAACAGTTTGAGCAAACCATGAAGGAGACTGTAGAAAAATCACATGGGTCAAACTTGTACATAAAAGATTTAGATGATACAGTTTCAGATGAAAACCTCAGATTCTTCTCATATACTCAAGATCTCGTAAAAGACAACCAGATTAAAATGAGATACGTTCAATCAACAACTCTGCTGATCTTTATACCAAAGCACTGTCAATCGCTGTTTTCAAAACATACGTTCACAATATTGGCATGAGGCAAGTTCAAAAGATGTGACGACTCAGCGTTGTCTACTTGAGGGGGAGTCAACTCTATGCTGCACTCTTTTTCCCTTAGCTAAAGTTTTATCCCACTGAGTTTTCTTTAGCAAGGTTTTTAACGAGGCAGTATTAATTGCTCTTTAAAAAAATTACCATCCAAGGGGGAGTGTTGTAAATTTAGTAGTTAAATATGGATGGTAATTAGTCAAATATGGATAGTAAAATTTGTACTATATATATGTGCATAATGTAAGTTACAAAAACACACATATACATTAAATACATCACACCTCTTCAACCTCTTTCTCTCCTATATCTTCTACAACACATCTCTCTTTTATTGGTTCTTTCAATTTGAATTTATTGAACCAGGCCATTTAGTAGTTAAATATGGATGGTAATTAGTCAAATATGGATAGTAAAATTTGTACTATATATATGTGCATAATGTAAGTTACAAAAACACACATATACATTAAATACATCACACCTCTTCAACCTCTTTCTCTCCTATATCTTCTACAACACATCTCTCTTTTATTGGTTCTTTCAATTTGAATATATTGAACCAGGCCACTAAAGGTAGTTATAAGCCTACTGAAATATAACACGTTATCAGCACGAAGTGCTCTGTATAATCAAGGTTTATCTAAGCAAGCACACGTCACTAATCAAGGTAAGAAATTATCTAACTTTTATTAACTTCACTAACATTTATATTTATGTTATTTAAGTTATATATGGTCGGTTATACCGCCTGAATTATATTTCTGTAATCTAACTTTTATTAACTTCACTAACATTTATATTTATGTTATTTAAGTTATATATGGTCGGTTATACCGCCTGAATTATATTTCTGTAATCTAACTTTTATTAACTTCACTAACATTTATATTTATGTTATTTAAGTTATATATGGTCGGTTATACGGCCTGAATTATATTTTCTATAATCTAACTCTTATTAACTTCACTAACATTTATATTTATGTTAATAAGACCTCATGATTGTACGCAACACGTCATTTGACAACACGGTACTTTATGTACGCAACACGTCATTTGACAACACGGTACCATGGGTCGAGATTAATTCCGATCAATACGAATACGATATGGTCTTTATATGTTATCTAACATTTATGATTACTTATGCAATTAATCATTATTTATTTCATGCATACTAATGTTTATTCTTAAAAGTAAATCTTAAAAGTTAAAATAAGAAAAAATAGTTTGTATTTTTATTAAAAGTAAATCTTAAAAGTTAAAATAAGAAAAAGTAGTTTGTATTTTTATTAAAAGTAAATCTTAAAAGTTAAAATAAGAAAAAGTAGTTTGTATTTTTATTAAAATTAAATCTTAAAAGTTAAAATAAGAAAAAGTAGTTTGTATTTTTATTAGAAGTAAATCTTAAAAGTTAAAATAAGAAAAAGTAGTTTGTATTTTTATTAAAAGTAAATCTTAAAAGTTAAAATAAGAAAAGTAGTTTGTATTTTTATTAAAAGTAAATCTTAAAAGTTAAAATAAGAAAAAGTAGTTTGTATTTTTTTTTTTTTTTTTGATAATTAATATCGTATCTATCTTTGAGTATTTTCCATAATACACTTGGATTTTCGATCATATAATATGTAGATTCTAAGGACTCGTCAATATGTTTGCTAAGAAAAATACTTACTATTGCTTTCTCTTGTTCGGAATAATTGTTATTTTCATTCAGGGTTTCTAAAATACCGTTTGATTCGAGATGTTTTTCTACATTCATAACCCATGTTAAGTAGTTGTTCCCAATTGTTCTAAATTAGCAAATTTAAACCTTTTCAAATTCAACATTTTAAACTTCAATTAATCATACCGGAAGCAATTCTAAACGAAATCAAGTGATTCTTGAGCCTAAAATTAATAGTTTTTTACAAGGATTTCATTTATAAGTATTTCATAAACTGAAAATATCATGTTCATATCAGTAACATACCATTCAAATTCGTGATTCATCAACAAGTCAACAAATGATCAAATTAACGAACAATATCATGCATACATACAAGGACTTGAGCACTAGACACTATATCTACCCTAATATGTAACAAAAATATGAAAACTAGAAAATTGGAGTTTTTAAAACTTACTCAAATCAAGAAATTGTTGGTATGGATAAGTAGAGCTCTTCGAGAGGAATCCGAATATGTAAACGATTTTGTGATCAAGCAAATATTGAAGGAGAATTTGAGGTTAGAAGTGAAGAAGAATGTGGGTGTTCTTGAGGAGAGAATATAATTCAGGCGGTATAACCGACCATATATAACTTAAATAACATAAATATAAATGTTAGTGAAGTTAATAAAAGTTAGATAATTTCTTACCTTGATTAGTGACGTGTGCTTGCTTAGATAAACCTTGATTATACGGAGCACTTCGTGCTGATAACGTGTTATATTTCAGTAATCTAACTTTTATTAACTTCACTAACATTTATATTTATGTTATTTAAGCTATATATGGTCGGTTATACCGCCTGAATTATATTTTCTGTAATCTAACTCTTATTAACTTCACTAACATTTATATTTATGTGAATAAGACCTCATGATTGTACGCAACACGTCATTTGACAACACGGTACTTTATGTACGCAACACGTCATTTGACAACACGGTACCATGGGTCGAGATTAATTCCGATCAATACGAATACGATGGGGTCTTTATATGTTATCTAACATTTATGATTACTTATGCAATTAATCATTATTTATTTCATGCATACTATTGTTTATTCTTAAAAGTAAATCTTAAAAGTTAAAATAAGAAAAAATAGTTTGTATTTTTATTAAAAGTAAATCTTAAAAGTTAAAATAAGAAAAAATAGTTTGTATTTTTATTAAAAGTAAATCTTAAAAGTTAAAATAAGAAAAAGTAGTTTGTATTTTTATTAAAAGTAAATCTTAAAAGTTAAAATAAGAAAAAGTAGTTTGTATTTTTATTAAAAGTAAATCTTAAAAGTTAAAATAAGAAAAAGTAGTTTGTATTTTTATTAAAAGTAAATCTTAAAAGTTAAAATAAGAAAAGTAGTTTGTATTTTTATTAAAAGTAAATCTTAAAAGTTAAAATAAGAAAAAGTAGTTTCTATTTTTATTAAAAGTAAATCTTAAAAGTTAAAATAAGAAAAAAAAATCTTGTCCTTTATATTACTCATACGCGTTTTGATATAGTGACTTTATTCGTTAACGTCAACTAACGACGTTACAACGGTCATATATACATAACGGTTGTTAACGTCAACTGACGACGTTACAACAACTATATTTTTCAAATATAAAATAAACATCTCCGTTTTCACATTTTCACAAATCAATCTTCATTTTTCAGATTACTACTCTCAAAAAGTTTTTGTAAAAATGATTCACACAAGGATGATTTTTCCTATTGTATTGGTCATATTAACTATCATCATTGTTGCTAATATACCACCGGGTGAACCTATATTCTATCCTGCTCTTGTGGTTTTATTATTTGTAGTCATACCATTATTCTGTTGTTTACTACTTATGAATTTAAAATGATTCTAATTTCATTTTATTATTTGTCTATGAATAGAAGTTGATTATGATTATGATTTATGTTATTCATCTTTTTGATAATAGAAAATGTCGAATTTTAAAAGGCTTAAATTTGCTCATTTAGAACAAGTGGGAACAACTACTTAACATGGGTTATGAATGTAGAAAAACATCTCGAATCAAACGGTATTTTAGAAACCCTGAATGAAAATAACAATTATTCCGAACAAGAGAAAGCAATAGTAAGTATTTTTCTTAACAAACATATTGACGAGCCCTTAGAATCTACATATTATATGATCGAAAATCCAAGTGTATTATGGAAAATACTCAAAGATAGATATGATATTAATTATCAAAAAAATAAAAATAAAATAATAATAATGGTGATCCATGAAAGAATAAAATTAAAGATATTAGTAGACGCTCTTATAAGAATTCCGGAGATTCTTATTAATGATCTGGTAACGTGGATCATCAGTCTAGTATTTCTTGAATACATGAACATCTTGTTTAGCTCTACAAATAAGTCTCAAAAGAAAAGAAAATGAGAGTGAATCTGTTGACAAATCTCGATTAAATTAACCCTGAGCTACCTTGAGACTTGAATGGTTTGAATTTTCTAAGATGCCTAGTTTTTTTTTATGTATCACTCATAAATAAATGGTTTTAGACCATAACGCATATGTTTTATTAAGTGTTATCTTTTATGTACTTCAGATTATAACTTGTTTGCAGGTAATATAAGTTGATTATCTTGCTGAAATATAACTCATTATTTGCTTATCTTATTTGAAGTTTTAGTATGAATCCTGCAGAAATACAACATCAATTAAATGGTAAAGACCTATGTATTGCAGATAGTAGTAACATACACACTATGATCAAATCTAAGAAATATTTCATTGATTTAAATCAAATGAAGGAATTATAAATACTATATCAGCTCTTGCAAACTTGATATAAGGAACGAAAAAGGCAAAATTTCATATTACCAAATGGTACGAATTTTTTGGTAAACAATGTCTTGTTTTCTCCCAAATCAAAGAGAAATTTGTTAAGTTTCTCTGATATATATCATAATGGATATGATTATCAGTTAATGATAATCGAAAATGAGAAATATCTATGTAGCACCGAAAAGCGCATATGATAAAAAGCGGATATGATGAAAAGCGCAGCGCATAGGATTAAAAGCGCATATGATAAAAAGCGCATATGATGAAAAGCGCAGCGCATATGATTAAAAGCGCATATGATAAAAAACGCATATGATGAAAAGCGCAGCGCATATAATTAAAAGCGCATATAATGAAAAGTGCATATGACGAAAAGCGCAGCACATATGATTAAAAGCGCATATGGTGAAAATGATATATGATGAAAAGCACATATGGTGATTAATGAAAATCACATATGGTGATTAATGAAAAGCACATATAGTGATTAATGAAAAGCACATATAGTGATTAACGAAAAACACATATGGTGATTAATGAAAAGCACATTGAGAAATAATCACCAATATTTCTTGAAAGAATTCAAGGGTATATATATGGACCAATTCATCCATCATGTGAACCATTTTTATAATAGACGCATCTAACGCATGGTCTCATGTTTGTGTGTTATCAAGCCGTAATATGGCATTTGCAAAGTTTCTTGCACAAATTATTAAATTAAGAACACATTATTCTGATTACACCATTAAAAGGATGAGACTTGATAATGCTGGTGAGTTAACATCTCAAGCTTTTAATGATTATTATATGTCTACAAGGATTGTTGTTGAACATCCAGTTGCTCATGTGCATACACAAAATTGGTTTAGCTGAATCAATAGATAAACGCTTACAGCTAATAACTAGACAATTAGAAATGAGTGCAAAACTCTCAATATTTATATGGGGACATGTAAATTTACATGATGTGACATTAATTCGCATTAAATCAAGTGCAAGTTATAAATATTCTCCATTACTAACATAATTTTGGTGGAGACCGAATATTTTCCATCTTAGAACATTTGGTTGTGCAGTGTATTTTTAATTGAACAATCACAACAAATGGTTCCTCAAAGAAGGATTGAAATATATGTTAGATATGAAACATCTTCAATCATAAGATATATTGAACCCATGACGGGTGATGTTTTTACAACAAGTTTTGTCGATTGTCACTTTAATAAAACATTGTTCCCTATATTAGGGGGAGAAATGAAATATAAATAAAATGATGTTTCATGGTGTGAACATCAATTAAGGAATATTGATCATCGCACAAAAGAATGCGAAAAGAAAGTTCAAATATAATGCATATGCAAGAACTTGCAAATTAATTACTTTATGCATTTAAAGATACAAAAAATAAGTGACTAAATCATATATACCAGCAGTAAATGCTTCAGCTAGAATTGAAATTACAAAAGCTGGCAATAATGTCACTTATGAGTCTTTACTACGGCAGAAACGTGGGAGACCAATTGGTTCCAAAGATAAAAATGCTCGAAAAAGAAAATCAGCTGATAATGAGGTAAAAGAAAGTGTTCAAGAAGAACCACAAATCAATACTCCTTCTGCAGAGGATATTGATAAATGTAAATACATAAATTGCAATAAATTATGCAATATTATGAAACTGAAATGAAATGAAAAATCTTGATGAGATATTTTCATATAATATTACAATGACATCATGAATAAAGATGATTATCTGGAACCAAAATCTGTCATTGAATATCAAAATAGACGTGATTGAACTCAACGGAAAGGAGCAATACGAGCTGAATTAGAATTGCTCAATAAAAGAAAAGTTTTTGGATCAATCGTTATCACTTTTAAAGATGTGAAACAATGGGATACAAATGAATTTTTATCCGAAAAGAAATGTGCAAATGAAGTTACAAGGCAAAACTTGACTTGTAACTCAAGATTTCCCACAAAGACCAGAAATGAATTAGGAGAAAAACTTATCCTCCTATAATGAATACAATTACTTATTAGATACTTAATCAACCTGGTAGTTATTTAAATGCATCTCATGGATGTTGTTACTACTTATCTGTATGGATCACTTAATAATGATATATATATGAATATACCTGAAGGGTTGATTAAGTATCTAATAAGTAATTGTATTCATTATAGGAGGATAAGTTTTTCTCCTAATTCATTTCTGGTCTTTGTGGGAAATCTTGAGTTACAAGTCAAGTTTTGCCTTGTAACTTCATTTGCACATTTCTTTTCGGATAAAAATTCATTTGTATCCCATTGTTTCACATCTTTAAAAGTGATAACGATTGATCCAAAAACTTTTCTTTTATTGAGCGATTCTAATTCAGCTCGTATTGCTCCTTTCCGTTGAGTTCAATCACGTCTATTTTGATATTCAATGATAGATTTTGGTTCCAGATCATCATCTTTATTTATGATGTCATTGTAACATTATATGAAAATATCTCATCAAGATTTTTCATTTCATTTCAGTTTCATAATATTGCATAATTTATTGCAATTTATGTATTTACATTTATCAATATCCTCTGCAGAAGGAGTATTGATTTGTGGTTCTTCTTGAACACTTTCTTTTACCTCATTATCAGCTGATTTTCTTTTTCGAGGATTTTTATCTTTGGAACCAATTGGTCTCCCACGTTTCTGCCGTAGCAAAGACTCATGAGTGACATTATTGCCAGCTTTTGTAATTTCAATTCTAGCTGAAGCATTTACTGCTGGTATATATGATTTAGTCACTTATTTTTTGTATCTTTAAATGCATAAAGTAATTAATTTGCAAGTTCTTGCATATGCATTATATTTGAACTTTCTTTTCGCATTCTTTTGTGCGATGATCAATATTCCTTAATTGATGTTCACACCATGAAACATCATTTTATTTATATTTCATTTCTCCCCCTAATATAGGGAACAATGTTTCATTAAAGTGATAATCGACAAAACTTGCTGTAAAAACATCACCCGTCATGGGTTCAATATATCTTATGATTGAAGATGTTTCATATCTAACATATATTTCAATCCTTCTTTGAGGAACCATTTGTTGTGGTTGTTCAATTAAAAATACACTGCACAACCAAATGTTCTAAGATGAAAAATATTTGGTCTCCACCAAAATTAAGTTGGTAATGGAGAATATTTATAACTTGCACTTGATTTAATGCGAATTAATGTCACATCATGTAAATTTACATGTCCCCATATAAATATTGAGAGTTTTGTACTCATTTCTAATTATCTAGTTATTCGCTGTAAGCGTTTATCTATTGATTCAGCTAAACCAATTTTGTGTATGCACATGAGCAACTGGATGTTCAACAACAATCCTTGTAGACATATAATAATCATTAAAAGCTTGAGATGTTAACTCACCAGCATTATCAAGTCTCATCCTTTTAATGGTGTAATCAGAATAATGTGTTCATAATTTAATAATTTGTGCAAGAAACTTTGCAAATGCCATATTACGGCTTGATAACACACAAACATGAGACCATGCGTTAGATGCGTCTATTAGAAAAATGGTCCACATGATGGATGAATTGGTCCATATATATACCCTTGAATTCTTTCAAGAAACATTGGTGATTATTTCTCAATGTGCTTTTCATTAATCGCCATATGTGCTTTTCATTAATCACCATATGTGTTTTTCGTTAATCACTATATGTGCTTTTCATTAATCACTATATGTGCTTTTCATTAATCACCATATGTGATTTTCATTAATCACCATATGTGCTTTTCATCATATATCATTTTCACCATATGCGCTTTTAATCATATGTGCTGCGCTTTTCGTCATATGCACTTTTCATTATATGCGCTTTTAATTATATGCGATGCGCTTTTCATCATATGCGCTTTTTATCATATGCGCTTTTAATCATATGCGCTGCGCTTTTCATCATATGCGCTTTTTATCATATGCGCTTTTAATCCTATGCGCTTTTTGGTGCTACATAGATATTTCTCATTTTCGATTATCATTGACTGATAATCATATCCATTATGATATATATCAGAGAAACTTAACAAATTTCTCTTTGATTTGGGAGAAAACAAGACAATGTTTACCAAAAAATTCGTACCATTTGGTAATATGAAATTTTGCCTTTTTCGTTTCTTATATCAAGTTTGCAAGAGCTGATATAGTATTTATAATTCCTTCATTTAATTTAAATCAATGAAATATTTCTTAGATTTGATCATAGTGTGTATGTTACTACTATCTGCAATACATAGATCTTTACCATTTAATTGATGTTGTATTTCTGCAGGATTCATACTAAAACTTCAAATAAGATAAGCAAATAATGAGTTATATTTCAGCAAGATAATCAAATTATATTACCTACAAACAAGTTATAATCTGAAGTACATAAAAGATAACACTTAATAAAACATATGCGTTATGGTCTAAAACCATTTATTTATGAGTGATACATAAAAAAAACTAGGCATCTTAGAAAATTCAAACCATTCAAGTCTCAAGGTAGCTCAGGGTTAATTTAATCAAGATTTGTCAACAGATTCACTCTCGTTTTCTTTTCTTTTGGGACTTATTTGTAGAGCTAAACAAGATGTTCATGTATTCAAGAAATACTAGACTGATGATCCACGTTACCAGATCATTAATAAGAATATCCGGAATTCTTATAAGAGCGTCTACTAATATCTTTAATTTTATTCTTTCATGGATCACCGTTATTATTATTTTATTTTTATTTTTTTGATAATTAATATTGTATCTATCTTTGAGTATTTTCCATAATACACTTGGATTATCGATCATATAATATGTAGATTCTAAGGACTCGTCAATATGTTTGCTAAGAAAAATACTTACTATTGCTTTCTCTTGTTCAGAATAATTGTTATTTTCATTCAGGGTTTCTAAAATACCGTTTGATTCGAGATGTTTTTCTACATTCATAACCCATGTTAAGTAGTTGTTCCCACTTGTTCTAAATGAGCAAATTTAAGCCTTTTCAAATTCGACATTTTCTATTATCAAAAAGATGAATAACATAAATCATAATCATAATCAACTTCTATTCATAGACAAATAATAAAATGAAATTAGAATCATTTTAAATTCATAAGTAGCAAACAACAGAATAATGGTATGATTACAAATAATAAAACCACAAGGGCAGGATAGAATATAGGTTCACCCGGTGGTATATTAGCAATAATGATGATAGTTAATATGACCAATACAATAGGAAAAATCATCCTTGTGTGAATCATTTTTACAAAAACTTTTTGAGAGTAGTAATCTGAAAAATGAAGATTGCTTTGTGAAAATGTGAAAACGGAGATGTTTATTTTATATTTGAAAAATATAGTTGTTGTTACGTCGCCAGTTGACGTTAACAACCGTTATGTATATATGACCGTTGTAACGTCGTTAGTTGACGTTAACGAATAAAGTCACTATATCAAAACGCGTATGAGTAATATAAAGGACAAGATTTTTTTTTCTTATTTTAACTTTTAAGATTTACTTTTAATAAAAATACAAACTACTTTTTCTTATTTTAACTTTTAAGATTTACTTTTAATAAAAATACAAACTACTTTTTCTTATTTTAACTTTTAAGATTTACTTTTAATAAAAATACAAACTACTTTTCTTATTTTAACTTTTAAGATTTACTTTTAATAAAAATACAAACTACTTTTCTTATTTTAACTTTTAAGATTTACTTTTAATAAAAATACAAACTACTTTTTCTTATTTTAACTTTTAAGATTTACTTTTAATAAAAATACAAACTACTTTTTCTTATTTTAATTTTTAAGATTTACTTTTAATAAAAATACAAACTATTTTTTCTTATTTTAACTTTTAAGATTTACTTTTAATAAAAATACAAACTATTTTTTCTTATTTTAACTTTTAAGATTTACTTTTAAGAATAAACATTAGTATGCATGAAATAAATAATGATTAATTGCATAAGTAATCATAAATGTTAGATAACATATAAAGACCCCATCGTATTCGTATTGATCGGAATTAATCTCGACCCATGGTACCGTGTTGTATTATTAGATACTTAATCAACCTGGTAGTTATTTAAATGCATCTCATGGATGTTGTTACTACTTATCTGTATGGATCACTTAATAATGATATATATATGAATATACCTGAAGGGTTAAGGTATCATAAGCATCTAATGCAAAACCCAATGGAATATATTCCATTAAATCACAAAGATTTCTAAATGGGTTTATACAATCGGGACGTATGTGGTATAATCGATTAAATTACTACTTGATAAGAAAAGGGTATACATATAAACTTATTTGCACGTGTGCTTTATAAAAACAATGTTCGGATATGTGATCATAGCTGTTTATATCAATTATCTTAAATAAAGAAATCTATGAAGCCATTCAACTTCTAAAGAAAGATTTTAAAATTAAAAAAAATCAAGATTTACGTTGATTTACATATTGAGCATATAACTAATGACTTACTTATACATCAAACAACTTATACCGAAAAGATTTTAAAATATTTTTAATATGGACAAGACAAAAACCATTAAGTACTCATATGGTTGTTAGATCTTAATATTGATACTAATCCATTTCATCCTCTAGAAGATCATGAAGATCTTCTTGGTTCAGAAGTTCCATATTTTAGTGCAATTGGGGCTCTTATGTATCTTACAAATTATACAAGATATGACATTTCTTTTGCAGTTAATTTATTGACAAGGTTCAGCTCAGCCCCTACCAAAAGACATTGGAATGGGATCAAACAAATAGTTTGATACCTTCGGGGAACTACTAATTTATAATTATTTTATTCTAACAACTCGAAACAAGATTTGTTTGGTTATACAGATGCAAATTATTTATCTGATCTACATAAAGCTAAATCTCAAACTGGATATGTATTCCTAAATGGAGGTACCGCAATATCATGACGTTCTCAAAACAAACACTTGTTGCAACATCATCAAATCATGCCGAAGTGATTGCGTTACATGAAGCTACTCGGGAATGATTTTAGTTAAGATCAATGATACAAATCATTATTGATTCTTGTGGACTAGAACGCTATAAAAGCCCAACAACTATCTATGAAGATAATACAGCTTACATAGTACAAATGAAAGAAGAGTATCAAAAATGACAGAACAAAACATAAATGCTGACGAGGCGCTAAAGCTATAAACGGTCTTAACGATCATAAGTTTGATGGAAAAGAATGGTATATTGGTAAGGCTCAGAAAAAGACTGAAAGGGAATAGGAATTGAAACAACAGTTTGAGCAAACCATGAAGGAGACTGTAGACAAATCACATGGGTCAAACTTGTACATAAAAGATTTAGATGATACAGTTTCAGATGAAAACCTCAGATTCTTCTCATATACTCAAGATCTCGTAAAAGATAACCAGATTAAAATGAGATACGTTTAATCAACAACTCTGCTGATCTTTATACCAAAGCACTGTCAATCGCTGTTTTCAAAACATACGTTCACAATATTGGCATGAGGCAAGTTCAAAAGATGTGACGACTCAGCGTTGTCTACTTGAGGGGGAGTCAACTCTATGCTGCACTCTTTTTCCCTTAGCTAAAGTTTTATCCCACTGAGTTTTCTTTAGAAAGGTTTTTAACGAGGCAGTATTAATTGCTCTTTAAAAAATTACCATCTAAGGGGGAGTGTTGTAAATTTAGTAGTTAAATATGGATGGTAATTAGTCAAATATGGATAGTAAAATTTGTACTATATATATGTGCATAATGTAAGTTACAAAAACACACATATACATTAAATACATCACACCTCTTCAACATCTTTCTCTCCTATATCTTCTACAACACATCTCTCTTTTATTGGTTCTTTCAATTTGAATATATTGAACCAGGCCACTAAAGGTAGTTATAAGCCTACTGAAATATAACAAATAATAAAAATAATAGGAATAATAAGTATACTACCTTAAGGAAATAGCCTCAAAAAAATAATGTCGTAGCCCGGGCTCGAACCCAAGACCTCTCGTTTAAACCAATTCCTTCCAAGCCATTGGTCCATTAATTTGTTCTTGTTTTAATTTGCTCGCTAATGTATTTAACCTATGAAACCGTGTCATCTAATCACCATTAAACATTATAATAATCCTTTTTACCTAGCTACATCATCATTATCATTCGAATCATCCACCATTTATCATCATCATCAAATCATACACCATGATCATAATCATCATCTTATATCATTATAATCTTAGCATCATCATGTATCATAATTAACACCTCATCATCATTAACTACCATACCTGCATCGTATCATCATCATTCTTTTATCTATCCTCACACATCACGGATCAACACTATCATCTTACATCTTATGATCATTATCATCTTATTGTTATACATTTCATCAGGATCATATATCATGAGCATCATTTACATACGGTATCCTTATCTTCAATATCATAATCGCTGAATCTCATCATCATTCTTCCCATCGACTACCATCTATTCAACATAGGTTTCGACCCAAACAGGAACATAAGGCCCAACTGCAATTTAAAAGCCCAACTGAACACCATTCAATTCCCGGCCCAACAGGAATTTTAAAAGTCCACGGCCCAACAGCTTTTTATTTCAGCCCAACAAAAACAAATGGTCCAATTATCGTTTAAAGGGAATCCGATAATTTGTCCAGCACTACATCATCTACTAAGTAATTCATACGCGTTTTTTTCTCAAATAAAAAAAATGAATTGTTGCATCCTGTCGGTGGGATTACAAACGAAAGAAAAGAAAAATAATTGAAGAGCTTAAACGTCTTTATCATGTAGGGTTTGGTATATATAAAAAAAATAACAGGAAAAGGTAAGTGGTAGCAGCCCTTTACAGCTATTTACATCACGATCATCATTAATTCTTTACTATTTTTCTGTCTTCTTCATGGGTTAGTCAAACAGGAAATAGAACAAAAACAGAAGGTGAATGCATCAGGGGTTACGTTTGAGTTAGAAGAAAAGAGAAAAAAAAGGAAAGGGGTTAGTGCTTTTCTATTGGAAACAAAACAGGAGGACGACTGTAGCAGTCATTTAGTTAATATGATTGATCATTTGTACAGAAGAACAAGAAAAGAAATAGTGATCGTAGCAGTAAAGGCTGTATAGAGTGGTGGTTTGTGAATATAATCAAGCCCAACATGAACGTAAACGAACCTGTGGCAGATTGTAATGAGATTGATTGAGTTGTTTGTGGCGGTTATAGGCTGCAACACAGCAGCTCGTAACAGTAATGAAGATGAAATTAGGAAAAACATAATAAAGGTGGTGATGGTGAAGGTTTAGTTGATGGTGGTGGAAACCGATGGTGTTGCAAGTGGTTGTACATGATGTGTTGTAAGGTGGCCAAAGATGGTGATATGGGTGGTGGCCGTTTTGTGTTCGAAATAGTGGATTGTAACAACCCATGTGGGTTTCGATGTGATGATATACTTGAACATTAATCAACGAGTTATATGACAGTACCTAATGGTGTGGTTGATCCAAGAACATAAATGTAGTGACCCGAACTTTTCCATGTTTATATATATTAATTGAGATTGATAATTACATGATTAAATGTTTCCGACATGTTAAGCAATCAAACTTGTTAAGACTTGATTAATTGAAATATGTTTCATATAGACAATTGACCACCCAAGTTGACCGGTGATTCACGAACGTTAAAACTTGTAAAAACTATACGATGACATATATATGGTTATATATATAGTTAACATGATTTTATTATAATTATGTATCTCATTAGGTATTTTAACAATGAGTTATATACATAAAAATGAGACTATTAATTTAAGAAACTCGAAAACGATATATATAACGATTATCGTTATAACAACGTCTTACTAGGTACATATGAATCATATTAAGATATTGATACACTTGGTTAATTATGTTAAATGATAATTAAATATATTATTAAGTGTATTAATAATGAAATACATATGTAAAAGTAAGACTACTAACTTAATGATTTCGAAACGAGACATATATGTAACGATTATCGTTGTAACGACATTTAACTGTATATATATCATACTAAGATATATTATATATCATAATATCATGATAATATAACAATTTAACATCTCATTTGTTATAATAAATAATGGGTTAATAACATTTAACAAGATCGTTAACCTAAAGGTTTCAAAACAACACTTACATGTAACGACTAACGATGACTTAACGACTCAGTTAAAATGTATATACATGTAGTGTTTTAATATGTATTTATACACTTTTGAAAGACTTCAAGACACTTATCAAAATACTTCTACTTAACAAAAATGCTTACAATTACATCCTCGTTCAGTTTCATCAACAATTCTACTCGTATGCACCCGTATTCGTACTCGTACAATACACAGCTTTTAGATGTATGTACTATTGGTATATACACTCCAATGATCAGCTCTTAGCAGCCCATGTGAGTCACCTAACACATGTGGGAACCATCATTTGGCAACTAGCATGAAATATCTCATAAAATTACAAAAATATGAGTAATCATTCATGACTTATTTACATGAAAACAAAATTACATATCCTTTATATCTAATCCATACACCAACGACCAAAAACACCTAAAAACACTTTCATTCTTCAATTTTCTTCATCTAATTGATCTCTCTCAAGTTCTATCTTCAAGTTCTAAGTGTTCTTCATAAATTCCAAAAGTTCTAGTTTCATAAAATCAAGAATACTTTCAAGTTTGCTAGCTCACTTCCAATCTTGTAAGGTGATTATCCAACCTCAAGAAATCTTTGTTTCTTATAGTAAGTTATCATTCTAATACAAGGTAATAATCATATTCAAACTTTGGTTCAATTTCTATAACTATAACAATCTTATTTCAAGTGATAATCTTACTTGAACTTGTTTTCGTGTCATGATTCTGCTTCAAGAACTTCGAGCCATCCAAGGATCCATTGAAGCTAGATCTACTTTTCTCTTTTCCAGTAGGTTTATCCAAGGAACTTAAGGTAGTAATGATGTTCATAACATCATTCGATTCATACATATAAAGCTATCTTATTCGAAGGTTTAAACTTGTAATCACTAGAACATAGTTTAGTTAATTCTAAACTTGTTCGCAAATAAAAGTTAATCCTTCTAACTTGACTTTTAAAATTAACTAAACACATGTTCTATATCTATATGATATGCTAACTTAATGACTTAAAACCTGGAAACACAAAAAACACCGAAAAATCGGATTTACGCCGTCGTAGTAACACCGGGGCTGTTTTGGGTTAGTTAATTAAAAACTATGATAAACTTTGATTTAAAAGTTGTTATTCTGAGAAAATGATTTTTATTATGAACATGAAACTATATCCAAAAATTATGGTTAAACTCAAAGTGGAAGTATGTTTTCTAAAATGGTCATCTAGACGTCGTTCTTTCGACTGAAATGACTACCTTTACAAAAATAACTTGTAACTTATTTTTCCGACTATAAACCTATACTTTTTCTGTTTAGATTCATAAAATAGAGTTCAATATGAAACCATAGCAATTTGATTCACTCAAAACGGATTTAAAATGAAGAAGTTATGGGTAAAACAAGATTGGATAATTTTTCTCATTTTAGCTACGTGAAAATTGGTAACAAATCTATTCCAACCATAACTTAATCAACTTGTATTGTATATTATGCAATCTTGAGATACCATAGACACGTATACAATGTTTCGACCTATCATGTCGACACATCTATATATATTTCGGAACAACCATAGACACTCTATATGTGAATGTTGGAGTTAGCTATACAAGGTTGAGGTTGATTTCAAAATATATATAGTTTGAGTTGTGATCAATACTGAGATACGTATACGCTGGGTCGTGGATTGATTCAAGATAATATTTATCGATTTATTTCTGTACATCTAACTGTGGACAACTAGTTGTAGGTTACTAACGAGGACAGCTGACTTAATAAATTTAAAACATCAAAATATATTAAAAGTGTTGTAAATATATTTTGAACATACTTTGATATATATGTATATATTGTTATAGGTTCGTGAATCAACCAGTGGCCAAGTCTTACTTCCCGACGAAGTAAAAATCTGTGAAAGTGAGTTATAGTCCCACTTTTAAAATCTAATATTTTTGGGATGAGAATACATGCAGGTTTTATAAATGATTTACAAAATAGACACAAGTACGTGAAACTACATTCTATGGTTGAATTATCGAAATCGAATATGCCCCTTTTTATTAAGTCTGGTAATCTAAGAATTAGGGAACAGACACCCTAATTGACGCGAATCCTAAAGATAGATCTATCGGGCCCAACAAGCCCCATCCAAAGTACCGGATGCTTTAGTACTTTGAAATTTATATCATATCCGAAGGGTGTCCCGGAATGATGGGGATATTCTTATATATGCATCTTGTTAATGTCGGTTACCAGGTGTTCACCATATGATTGATTTTTATCTCTATGTATGGGATGTGTATTGAAATATGAAATCTTGTGGTCTATTACTATGATTTGATATATATAGGTTAAACCTATAACTCACCAACATTTTTGTTGACGTTTTAAGCATGTTTATTCTCAGGTGATTATTAAGAGCTTCTGCTGTCGCATACTTAAATAAGGACGAGATTTGGAGTCCATGCTTGTATGATATTGTGTAAAAACTGCATTCAAGAAACTTATTTTGTTGTAACATATTTGTATTGTAAACCATTATGTAATGGTCGTGTGTAAACAGGATATTTTAGATTATCATTATTTGATAATCTACGTAAAGCTTTTTAAAACCTTTATCTATGAAATAAAGGTTATGGTTTGTTTTAAAAATGAATGCAGTCTTTGAAAAACGTCTCATATAGAGGTCAAAACCTCGCAATGAAATCAATTAATATGGAACGTTTTTAATCAATAAGAACGGGACATTTGAGTTGGTATCCGAGCATTGGTCTTAGAGAACCAGAATTTTGCATTAGTGTGTCTTATCGAGTTTGTTAGGATGCATTAGTGAGTCTGGACTTCGACCGTGTTTACTTGAAAAATGATTGCTTAACAAATTTTGTTGGAAACTATATATTTTTAACATGTGAATATTATGTGATATATTAATCTCTTAATTGTTTGATATTATGTGATAGATGTCTACCTCTAGAACAAGTCCCATTGACTCACCTAATAATAATGAAGAGTCAAATGTAAATTGGAATGATTCGTGGACTGATTCACAAGTTCTCGAAGAGGAACCGGAAGAAGAGTCAGAACCGGAAGAAGAATCGGAACCGGAAGAAGAATCGGAACCGGATGAAGAAATAGAACCGGTGGGGGAAATAATAAAACGGTTAAGTAAAAGAAAATCCTCAACCAACCGACCAAGGTTAATTATGGTCAATGGTGTTTCCGCCAAGGAAGCAAAATATTGGGAGGATTACCAATTCTCCGATGAATCGGATTCCGACGAGAATTCCGATGATGTTATAGAAATTACCCCAACTGAATTTAAAAAGGCAAAAGAAAATAATAAGGGAAAGGGCATAAAAATAGAGAAATCTAATTCCAACCCCGATGAACTTTATATGTATCGTCAACCCCCGAAGTCCTTAAGTTGTAACAATGACCCGGGAACCTCTAAACCACCAGGTTTTTTCTAAACCAATGTGGAAAACGACGGCTCGTATTAGGGGAACATCATATATCCCTAGAAATTTGACAAAACGAACCAAAACCGAAGAAGAAGAAACAATCGAGTCAGAATAAGATAGTTGTATTCGTGTGGTGTAATATATGTAATATAGTGTGCTTATGCTTTATGATATATGTAAAAATTGCTTGTATTAATAAGTATTTTTTTTATGAATCTAACTCTTGTCTATTTTACAGTATAAAAACACAAAATGGATAGACAACCCAATATTTTAAGAGACCTACCCGGAGACATGATTGATGAAATCTTGTCTAGAGTCGGTCAGAATTCTTCGGCACAACTATTTAAGGCGAGATCAGTTTGTAAGACATTCGAAGAACGTTCCAAGAATGCCTTGGTTTATAAAAGGCTTTCGTTCGAAAGATGGGGGATATCACATTGGGAAATCCATAAGTTACGATGTGTTTACTTTGACGCATATATTGCGGGGAACCCAAATGCTATTTTACGCAATTGGTTAAGAAATTATTTTGACTCAATATATCCGAATATTGGACTTCGTGATTTAGAAAAAGCGGCTAACATGCAACATAAAGAAGCATGTTATGCTTACGGATTAGTAATGTTCGCATCTCACCAAAGTGAGAACAAGAACATCGGGCTACAACTATTAAACAAAACGTTCCCACAAGTGACGGAGTCGGTAATTGGGGTAAGAAATGAGGGTTTTAGATTGTTACGGGACTGTTGGACATTACGTAACCCTCGTCCCTTTGACGACGTTACAACACGCTGTCTTATCAACGGCCATAACGGTTATGTTTCACAAGACCAAGGATGGGAAGTAGTCCTAGTAAAACCAGAATGCATGACTTGTTTCTGGACGTATGAATTACGTGTCTTTATTGCCTTTGTTGAACGACTTGTGTACTAGCTAGAATTATCTTCACAACTATCTTGTATCAAAGTTATTGTGTGCTATATTTCATGCTTTATGTAAAATAAGCGGTATTGTAAGTTTGTAAAATATTGTATAAAAGTTTGAACGCGAAATATTATTACAATCAGTTTTTCATATAGAATTGTAGTAGTTGAAGTGTATATTAGCTACTAAGTATGAACTTAACGGGTAGGTACAACCCGAATTTAAACTTATAAAACGCTAATATGAAGAAAAAGCTTTTATAAATGAGTTCATATTATGCTACGAAATACTATTAACTACTCTTAATATTCTGTATGATTAACTTATTCCATTTGACTATTTTGAAGGAAATGGCACCGACTACTCGACACACCGTGAATATGAATGAAGAGGAATTCCGTACTTTTCTAGCTTCAAACATAGCCGCAGTACAGGCTGCGCTACATACCAACAATAACCTTGGATCTGGCAGTACAGGAAATCATGTAGGATGCACCTACAAAGAATTCACTGCCTGCAAACCTTTGGAATTTGATGGAACTGAAGGACCGATCGGATTGAAACGGTGGACCGAGAAGGTCGAATCGGTGTTTGCCATAAGTAAGTGTACTGAAGAGGACAAAGTGAAGTACGCTACGCATACCTTCACAGGTTCTACGTTAACATGGTGGAATACCTATCTAGAGCAAGTGGGACAAGATGATGCGTACGCACTACCGTGGTCAGCATTCAAGCACTTGATGAACGAGAAGTATCGTCCCAGAACCGAGGTCAATAAGCTCAAGACAGAACTTAGAGGGTTACGAACCCAAGGATTTGATATTACCACGTACGAAAGACGATTCACAGAATTGTGCCTATTGTGTCCGGGAGCATTCAAAGATGAGGAAGAGAAGATCGACGCGTTTGTGAAAGGATTACCGGAAAGAATCCAAGAAGATATAAGTTCACACGAGCCCGCCTCCATACAACAGGCATGTAGAATGGCTCACAAACTAGTGAACCAGATTGAAGAAAGAATTAAAGAACAGACTGCTGAAGAGGCCAATGTGAAGCAAGTCAAAAGAAAGTGGGAGGAAAACGGTGATAAGAATCACCAATACAACAACAACAGCAATTACAACAATAATCGCAACAATTATCCCAACAATCGCAACATCAATCGCAACTACAACAAACGGCCCAACAACAACAACAACAACAACAACAACAACAGCAACTACAACAATCATCCCAACAACAATAATAACCGCAACAACAACAATAATCAGAAGCAGCTATGCCAAAGGTGTGAAAAGTATCACTCGGGGTTCTACACCAAATTTTGCAACAAGTGTAAAAGAAATGGTCATAGCGCGGCGAAGTGTGAGGTCTACGGACCAGGGGTTAATAGAACGAAAGGAACAAATGGTGTCGGAACGAGTAATGGCGGAGCAAGTAGTGTCGAAGCAAGTTATGCCAATGTAGTTTGTTATAAATGTGGAAAACCGGGCCACATTATTAGAAATTGCCCGAACCAGGAGAACACGAATGGACAAGGCCGCGGAAGAGTTTTCAATATTAATGCGGCAGAGGCACAGGAAGACCCGGAGCTTGTTACGAGTACGTTTCTTATTGACAATAAATCTGCTTACGTTTTATTTGATTCGGGTGCGGATAGAAGCTATATGAGTAGAGATTTTTGTGCTAAATTAAGTTGTCCATTGATGCCTTTGGATAGTAAATTTTTACTCGAATTAGCAAATGGTAAATTAATTTCAGCAGATAATATATGTCGGAATCGAGAAATTAAACTGGTTAGCGAA